>NC_090179.1:30383569-30683569 GCF_024679245.1 Pseudorasbora parva | reverse complement strand
TAATCTAACCATTATCAACATCAAGATCACATATGCCTGTTTTTTACAGACATGGGTTAGAAAGAGGCCTTAGTTTAATTACGACATCTAAGTAGCTATTATAAATGTGCCTTTGAAAAAAGAAGAAGAAAAAAAAACATAACTGGTGGTGTGCATCTTGAGATAAAACATGTCAGTAACAAACAGTTAACTGGAACCATTGACTTCCATAGTATTTTTTTTCCTACTATGGAAGTCAATGGCTCCAGTTAACTGTTTGTTACTGACATTCTTCAAAATATCGTCCCTTGTGTTCAGCTGAAGAAAGAAATTCATACAGGTTTGAAACAACTTGAGGGTGAGTAAAGGATGACAGAATTTTTATTTTAAAGTGAACTATCCCTTTAAGCCTTGTCTGTGAAAACGGGGGATGAAGTTTAGGCTACTTTCGACTGTCAGTCAATGAAACAAGACAGATTGTGGCTTTAATTATGTGCATCTATGCTCACCAAACTTTTGATTCTCTATTAGAACATTTTAATTAATGTGTTAAGCAGAGCGTTCAGAGTTCGCTCTCAAAGGGTTCCTCTTCTGCTGTGATTTTCACATGACCCCGAGCTCACTCATTCTCATTCACACTTCCATGTACGCTCTCGCCCTCTCACTCTCATTCACTGATTCTGATCACAGATGAGGCAAGAGCCTGATTTTCAGACAGCTCACCACACAAGAATGCTCACAAATTACGCAAGCGGAGAAACTGTTTTTTCCACTGTTCTCCAAATCAACAACCACTAAATATTTCTCTTACCCAACTCAACTAAGATTGTTTTGTAAGTGAAAGGAGTTTCCAGTAGTTAGAAAAATGCCAATTTCACAAGTGATGTCTGCCAAATGCAGTTCTGTTCAATTGAATCGGTTCCTTTTTATTATTATTATCTGGAATTATTATAATGAACAAGTGAAAAACTATGGTATAAAATCACTTTTTCAAAATTACATAAAGCACAAACAGCCTCCACTGTTAATGACGTATTTTGCAATGGCAACCAAGTTAATGGTGGAATTGTGTTATTCAATAAGAGCCCCCACCTTTTTTTCCCTCCTGCATAGATACCACAAAATCTCATCTAAGCACTTTTCAATGCTATTTTCAATTTTATCATTTCATCTAAATTTATACATTTGTGAGACTTAGTCATTAGAAAGTTTTGAGGTTAATTTACCTAATTTTGTGTTTCTGGAAAATGTATTTATTATATTATAATATAGTTATTTAATATTTCTATGACTGATCTTTTTTGTTATTTTGACCAGTAAATAAATGCTCTAAATTACAATATTGTTATTTGGGGAAAATGTTGTCAGTAGTTTATAGAATAAAACAAAAATGTTAATTTTACCCAAACACATACCTATAAATAGTAAAACCAGAGAAACTGATAATTTTGCAGTGGTCTCTTAATTTTTTCAAGAGCTGCCTGTATATATTGCCAAAAGTTTTGGGATGTCTTCCTTTACATGCATGAACTTTAATGACTTCCCATGCTAAATCCGTGATTGTCATGAAATTGTCCAAAATGTATTGGTGTGCAGAACCATTAAGAGCTCCTTTCACTGTATCTAAGGGGCCAAGCCCAACCCCTTTAAAAAAACAACCCCAGACCATAATCCCCCCTCCACCAAACTTTACACTTGGCACAATGCCGTCAACATGGCTTTACACCACAGCATCCAATGCTTTGCATTGCACATTCCATGAAGCTCTCTACACACTGTTCTTGAGGTAAACTAAAGGGCACACGAAGTTTGGAGGTCTGTAGCTATTGACTGCAGAAAGACTTCTGTGCACTGTGCGCCTCAGCATGCGCTGTCCCCACTCTGTGATTTTATGTGGCCTACCACTTTATGGCTGAGTTGCTGTTGTTCCCAATTGCTTCCATTTAGTAATTATGTCACTAACAGTTGACCATGGAATATTTATTAGCAAGTTTCACGAATGGACTTATTGTACAGGTAGAAACCTATCACGTTAGCATACTTGAATTCACTTGAGCTCCTGAGAGCAACCAATTCTTTCACAAATGTTTGTAGAAGCAGTCTGCATAGGTGCTTGATTTTATATAACTGTGGCCATAGAAATGATTAAAATACCTGAATTCAATATATATATATATATATATATATATATATATATATATATATATATATATATATATATATATATATATATATATATATATATATACACCACATTAAATATCTTTGCAAAACATCTTTTTGTCACCTCAGGAATATAGCCAGACGCCGTCCCTCACTCACCCTTCATGATGCTGAGAAACTCGTTCATGCCTTTGTCTCCTCAAGACTGAATTCATTAATATTCACTTGTGTGTGCTTATATAAGTATCATTATTCATTAAAAATATTAGGATGCAAGTTATTAACGGTTAAAAAATGTACATTTAAAGAAATCTAGTGTTTGATCATTATATCTAAATATTTATTAGGATGCAAAGACTGCAATACTTTTTTGAGGAACTAGATTAGATACATATATATTTATTAAAGAGCTGTAAGGCACCTACTGGGTAATGGCATTACAAATAAAGATTATTATTTTTTAGCCACAAAATTACTCTAATTTGCCTCTTTGAATTGGAATTCTCTATTTTAATCTTAATTACTACACTAATTGTAATATAAATAATACAAATATTAGAAGAAAAATATTTTTAATGTATATTATTCAATAAATATTATTGAACTAAATACTAAAATATAGAAATATTTATTTAATTGAAAAATAGTTACGGTGTATGGTCACATTTGACCATCAATGAGTATGAGTGTGACTGGCTTATGTAACGTAAACCAGTCAGTAGGCCGATTAATCTCAAATAGTGAAATAATATTCCTTTCTTGATCTGCGTTATTCACTCTCTCTTGACTTGACATTTGAAGGGCGAGTGTATGTGTGCGCGGTTCACGCTTATATCAAACCGATCGGACGGGCCAGGTAATGCAAAAATATTAGTCCAATCAATCGCGGGTGGATGAGAAATAAATCATTGTTTGTTTGATAAAGACTAGCCCTGTGGAGAGAATCATTCCGGTTGCCGTTTTCAAAACAATCCCTCATGTGAACTGATAGTGGAGCGGAAGCTCATTAAATATGCAAATCTTCTCCAATCCTAGCCGTGGGCGTTTACTTCCAAGTCTCCAGTGCAGCCCATCAAAACCCAGCGTTTTGGAGAGGCTCAAAACCAGTGTAGAAAATAGCCTATTACTAATTAGTTATAATGTTTTTGAATGAAAGAACCACAAAAACGTCATTAGTTGACCTCAGGCAACAGTATAATTTATTTTTATTTTTAAAAGCTAGTTCATGACACTTTAATCTTCAAATTTAAAAAGTTTTCACCCCCTCAGCTCTTAACGCAATATATAGTGTTAGTGTTTTAGTATCTATGCAGTTATAAATGACTGTTAAAATAGCTGCTGTAGCTTTAATTTTGTTGGCAACTTGGCTCAAGGAAACTCAACAACAATCTTTTTTTCATTTACTGTCCCCATGACAGTGAATCTTGGTCCTTTGCATTGTTTGTCTTGTAGAAAGTCAAATGTAAAAGTGCAACCAGAGATCCACTGTACTTCCTTAAGCAAAAATGCATTATTGATGCAGGATGTCTATCATTTTTCAGTAATCCTGGATCGTGTTCAGTATGTTTGATCAAGTTTGGCTAAACTCTGCAAGACGGTAGATCTTGAATAAGCAAACCTTAGAGTATATTATTGATGCTGCACTAAATGCATGCACTGAAGTTTGGCCTCTGTCATGATATATTTGAGATAATGGAATGTAGATGAAATGAAATCTTAATAACAAGTGACATCAAAAAGAGGGATGAATTAGACACTTAAACACTTAAATGCTGATGAAAAAAGTCCTGCCTTGTTTTTGTCCAGTTAACATCACATCAAATTTGATTACAGTTGAGTTTCAGGAAGATAAAAGTACTTGATTCCTAAAAAGATGCAATGCTAACGGTTTGATAACTTTATTCAATTTCTGTATATTGAAGCCTAATAAATGTTAATTTGTTATTTAATTGAAGTGTAAATTAAATGTTATTTCATTGAAATATCAGTTGCAGTATTAGTATCAGTGATACTGGCCTTTATTAATAAAAAGATGCCATTAAACAAGTATTAAAATTATTCTGCCTTTGTTGTTTCGATTTTGAAATTATTACATTATAAAATATATTGAAAAATTAAATATTTTTTAATTGCGATTAATCACAAAAAAGTGGAAAAAATATCTCCTGAATTTATGTGTACTAAGCATGTCTGCCAATTTACTTGGCCTCCAAAAACGCGGTCATGCACATGAAGATGTGTACGAGTGAGATTTGAAATGTGCTATTCACACTTTAGCTTACAGTAAAGCTGGAATGACCATCTGCATGAACAAGTGAACAAAGTATTCATAAGCAATCCCCTGTAACCATAGTGACACTGACTAAACTAATATTAAAGATGGTACCGTCCATAAAACTGTTAAGTCTTCTCAAATTTGAAACGCACTCGGAGTCGCACACGAAACTGACGGGAGCTCTGCTGGAAAACAGTGATTGTGTCTAAAACCTTCAGATGACACCACACAACTCATATCTGCAACTCTGCGATTCCACACGTGAAAACCAAGACTAGCCATCTGCGCAGTATGACGTGACACACAAAGCCCAGAGATGTTCCGTTCACACTGCATGGCTGAAAATAATGCTGAATGAAATCAGAAACTTTACGCGTGCGACTTTGGTTACAGAATGCGGTTGTCACTGCAACAAACAACCTCACTGTGTGTAAACGGAACCGTATTAAGTATCAAATACTGTACTGACACTTGTATTGCTGTGTGAACATGAAGCAGAGCCATCAAATGCATAAAAGTGTGTGCGAACAGCCCTTAAGAATGTGATTTGTGATAGCAAAAATCGACACAGAACGCATGTTCAATAAATCTTTTTTAATCTTAACAGCACATTAGCTTATGTGTGGTCAACAACCATGAAGGTAAAAGTAGAATTGTAGGATGGTAGAATTCCAAGGAATGGTGTTCGCCAGCAGGTGTGATTATGAAATGGCAACACATCCACTAATCTGCTCTTTCTGAACTATTCATAAGAAATATTGCTATTAATACTTTTCAACGGCATATACTGATTGACCAAAAAAATAAAATAAAAGCACTGTTACGAAGTTGTCCAAGAAGCTCCAAACTCCACATGGTGGGGTTATTACAGGAACACTTCTGAGGGGACTTTGGTTTTGTACCTTTGTAAAATCTGGGTCTACATATGTCCTGTAACAATACAAACAGAAACAGAATCAAACTGAAAAACAAAGTTATTAAAGACCAGTTCACCCACAAAAGAAAATCAGTCATTATTTACTCACCCTCGGGTCGTTTCAAACCCCTATGGGCCACTTTCATGATTGTTTATGGTGCTTTTGCATCTTTTTTTTGACACTTGGAAGTGTTTCACCTAAGTCAGCCATTCATGATTGGATCAACATGATGGAGAGTAAATGCAGACAGAATGTTCATTTTTAAGGTGAACTATCCCTTTAAGATCTTAACTTAAAAGAACGAAGAAAAAGGCACACGGAACACTATCACGTTAAATACACAATGTGTCGCATTTTGAAAGCACTTTCAACGTTTTCTAACCCCTACGTTACACAAAACAACCGCTAAGTCGCGTTCTCTCGGAATCCTTCTTTGAGAGAGCGCTGGCTCGCGGGGAGCACGTTATTGGAAAGAAATACATTTTTCTCTTATTTGACAAAACTAGCAGAGCAGGTTCACCTCACCCATCTGCCGTCTTCTCAGCTACATTAACTTAAGCTTCCTTGACAAAGTGCTCCAGTATATGATCTGCCTTAATGCGTGTTCTGTTACAAAGCCCCGAACCTTGCGACCAATTTGCGTCATGATCGTTCTCTGACTGTAGAGTATCTGATATCTCAGTTTAGTCACAGACTGTCATTTCAAGTAGAACAGATTTACTAAGTGCTGCTAACAAAAACAATTTCTGTTTTGTCTGTCGTAAATGCAATGAATTGGCCGAACCATCCAGTGTCTTGTGAATAAACGTGAATGCTTGATGTGTTCTTTAGTGTAAAGGGGTAAATACCACCAAAATAATAATTGAATTCTCTAAATCAGTTAAATGCATGCCGACATCGCCCATGGAGGTGATAATGTCACCTGACATACAAGAGTCATGACTCATCCCTTCACAGTGCACCAATGAGTGCAGATTCTGAAGAACTGCAATATTAGCACACGAAATAACACTGTTGCGGTTTGAGGAGAACAGATAGTTATTTTCAGGGCCTTTCGGATGAGCGTGAGGAGGGAATCCAGTGAAAAAATCATCAAAAAAGAAAAAGAAAATCACAGCTTCGTCCACAAGTATCTGTGGATTTGGACTTGAGCCGCTTAGAAGTTGAGAAACATCCGTTGATAGCAGTTTTTGGGTGGTGCAGTTACTACTTATGGCTTCGTTTCAGTTCTAAATGAATCAGTATATTGCTTCAATATTGCCATGTGTTTTTAACTATCATTGCACTTAACTAGTGTGCACGACTAGTCTTTTTGTAATCAAAGTCAGATGCTTCGATTGATTTTGTTTAGTACAACACGTGTCAATATTTAGTTGTGCTGTCGAGCAGGCTCTGTATTGCAGATCTAGGCTGTCTTTGTGCTACATATGGCGCGTAGCGAGCAGCTCCTATCCTGCGGTCGGCTTGAAGGCAAGGAGTTGAGCCCCCGACGCAACTGGCCCGAACGCCACGCCATCCGGCACTCTTTTGTGAGAGAGCAGCAGGTGGGACCACTGGAGAACGAGGAGGGAGGTAGGGAAGAGTTTCGTAAAGTATAAAGATTACAGCTCACGTTCGCCACAGCCTAAACGCCGAACGTACAAAACTCAATCCGTCCCTGTGACGTCATCTCATCCGTCAATTCATCCGTAGTGAGTCAGATAAAGGTAATACTGGTTATTCGAGTCTCGACTTAATTCACCAGTACGAAACCGTGCTGAGGGTCCACGGTCTCCATCATTTCGCTGTCCAGAAATGGGTCGGCCAACGCCAGCCCTTCGTACCCAGCCGCGCCGCCCTCTGCGGGTGGAGGCGGCTGCCCGGGATCAAGCGGATAGTCGTATTGCTCCGGGTACAGTGCTTCTCCTGAGGGGGAGTGGCTTGGATCGCAGGCTGAGTAGGTGTAGTTGAGTGGTTCGTGCTGTTGGTGCTGCAGCTGAGCGGAGAAGCTTTGTGGTAGAGGCTGCATCTGAGGGTAATGTCCCAGGTAGGGTTCATACGCTAGGGCTTCTGGGTTGGGCTCCATTAGGGGGCCGAGTGGCTGTGCATGTGCAAACTGAGGTGAGGTCTGGGGGTTCTGCGACTGCTGGTGTGCTGGTGCAATCAAACCCTGCGTCTGAGGTGGGGCTCCGGACTCCTGGTGGCCCATGGTTGCGTAAGGGTCCTCCACAATATGCATCTGGTTAAAGTATGCCTGCATTTGGGATTGTTTCTGAAGATATAGGCGTTTTTGTTGCAGCCTGCAAATCAAACAGAAAGGGTTTAATAAATGGATCACTGGTTAGACATCGAGAAAGACCACAGTAAAGCGTGGTACCTGTGTTCCTGCAGCTGCTGCTCCAGACTGCGAGGGGTTTCTTTGCAGAACATCTGGCAACTGCTGGGGCTGTTGGCCATTAGTGTGGCTTTCTGTACAGAGATACACAACATCAAGATAAAATACAGTGCTCTAGCATTCTGTCTTGAGAAATACTGCAATGAACTTTTATCACTTATTGATAGAAATGGCCAAAAGGGGGCAGGAAATGGAAAACAGAGAGAATATGGATTAGATTAACTGCTTGGCTTCAACAGCAGAGAAGAATTCAATAATACATTTTAACATCTTTGCATTTACTAACTACAAAACTCACTGACCAAAGGTATTGTGTGTGGCTGCTAGTAAGTTTCTATGTGGTTGAAAGCATGTTAGAATGTATTTGCAATGGTGTTCTGGATGGTTGCTTGCATCTTGCTATGTTTTTCATCCAGGTAAGATTGTCTGAGCAGTAGTAATAGTTATGCTTGTCTTAAAGGGTTAGTTCACCCAAAAATGAATTACTTATCCTAATCGTTTGACATCCCTAAGACTTATTTTCATCTTTGGAACACAAATTAAGATATTTTTTTGGTTGAAATCCGATGGCTCAAAAAAAAAAAAAAAAAAAAACTTTCATTGACACCCATGTCATTTCCTCTTCCAAGACCCATAAAAGGCACTAAAGACGTTGTTAAAAGTCCATCTCACTACAGTGGCTCTACAATCATTTTATGAAGCGACGAGAATAGTTTTTGTAGGCAAAAAACGATTTATATAGTAATGGGCCGATATCAAAACAAAAATTTGAACGGTTATGAATCGAATCGAGTCAGGATTCGGATCGCCAATGTCACGTGATTTCAGCAGTTTGGCGGTTTGACACGCGATCCGAATCATGAATCAATACGCTGATTCGAAACTTTGTTTTGAAATCGGCCCATTACTATAAGTTGTTATTTAGTTTTTTTGCGCACAAAAACTATTCTCATCGTTTCATTAAATTATCGTAGAACCACTGTAGTGAGATGGGCTTTGTAACAACGTCTTCAGTGCCTTTAATGGGTCTTGAGAGAGGAAATGACATTGGTGTCAATGAAGTCCTGTCTGAGACATCGGATTTCAACAAAAATATCTTAATTTGTGTTCTGTAGATGTGTTCCAAAGATGTCTTATGGGTGTCGAACGACATGAGGGTAAGTAATTAATGACAGAATTTTCATTTTTGGGTGAACTAACCCTTTAAACTATCATTACTAAGCAACTATTATAGATCACAAAGCCTCAGAAATGTGCTTTTGAAAGAGTACACACATCTCAGAGGAGCTAAAATGAGCATTAGCTGGATGACGTTGGCAGAATAAAAAGTGCGTCACCTGTATTCTGTGAGAGAGGTACTGCGGCTCCAGACTCTGTCTCCTTGACAACAGTGCGGGGTGTGTTCCACCTGAACACAGAGTCATGTCGTGCTGGTGACTTCTTTCCTCCTGCACAAACCATACATGCACACAGAAAACATGTCAGCGCCTCACTAGGTGGCCACATCGGCGGCTGTGCACTCGAATGCATGAATTCATTACTTGGTTATGAAAAGGCTGAATAGCTGTCCGCTGACCCAGAGGGATTCTGGGAAAAACATGTCAGTCTGCTCCAGTAGCTGATCGTCCTCACAATGCCACATGCCTCTAATGGAGTCATTTTTACTGCTTTTTTCTACTATATTATCCCAGTAAAACGAACGATTTAGTGCAGTTTGTTTTCCCTTTTGTGACTTCATCTAGACTCCGGCGCCCTGAGCCGTATTCATATGAGTTATTCCCATAAGTATTTATTCATTGATTTATACTAAATCTCTGTCTTTGGTGAGCTTGCATGGAGAAATGGGCACCAGTCACCAGCCAGTTACTCAACAATGGTCGCATTCAGGGGCTTACCGGATGGACAGTAAACAACTGACAATTGGCTGCTTCTTCTCCAGTCATTACATAAGCGGGGTGTCTGTGTGTCAGTAGGGAGGTTAGAAGGGTAGAAGAGTTCAAGTAAGGGCATTCTGGCACTTTTCAACCAAAGTAACTCTCAGTGCTTCTTGAAGTAATACATTTCACAAGAATGTCTTATAACCCTGGTTAAACTAAGGAATGCTGCAACCATTGCATCAGCATCCCAGCATTAGGGCCCTCTCCCATGACTCTACATGTCAACGTTCACAAATTCTACAGAGCAAATCATCAAGCTACAGTATTGTGGATAGGTCAAACATTTGACGCAACACCTGTAATCAATGTTCATTTACGCTCACATCTGTCAGTTGATAGTTCTGCCTTCTTAAAGACACACTTTGCTAAAGACGGCAAGCGATAATTGGTCGGGAAATGTGCAATAATTTAGGAGTAAAAAATTGCATGATCTGAGATAAAAATATCATGTAGTCTGAAGTGAACTCGGAACTCAGCATTAGAGATACTACAAAAATGTTCAAGTTAGCTCAAATCTGTGCTTTCTGGTAGCTCCCCTGGTGCACTGACCTGTAGTGCAGGGTCCAAAAAGTCATGTGGATGTGCCTGAGGGCTCAACAGCCCCAGGGAAGGGGTTTCTCCAGAGCCCATCTGCTCATACACCTTATTTAGCTCCAGGATACCTTTGGTCCGTGCCAGATTCTGTAGGTGCTGTCTAAAGGCCACCAAGCCTACATGGAGAGAGGAGTAAGATTATGAATAATATCACTGTTATTTCCAAATGATTTACAGATCATCAGATGATGTCCCACCCTGTCATCATGAATTCTCACATGGGAGTGTCAAAACAGAGGAAGTAACACTCATTCCCTTAAGCCCACGGCACCTCTGACTGCTGTTCTACCACGTGACCTTTCTTAACGTTGCTAATTAATCTATTCCAGGAGAAGATATGTCCAGGCAGAGCTGCAAATGCTTTATTCATTGCTCAAATGCACGCTTGCTCAAATGCATAAAATGCCTCCTCTTGACTCCTCTGCTGCTAAATGGAAGAGGGTAGATGTGTTGAAAAAAAGGATTCTCAGGTTATTTCAGGGCTTCAAGTGATTAAGGGTAATTATTCAGGCCACAGGATGAGAGAACTCAATAGGACCGAGTTGGCCTAATCTTCAAAGCGTTCTCTGATTCACTCAATGAATCATCTGACGGGGGGTGGTGCATTTAGAGGAGGAAAACAAGAGAGAAACAGGGAGAGTGTGTGTGAAAAGAACAATAAGTATGAGAGGAAGATTGGAGAAATATTTTAAATCTAATGCTACATGCATTAGATTTAAAATATTTCTCCAATCTTCCTCGTAGTGGGGTCCAGATATCTGAGACCACTATTAACATGCAAACTTTTTCACTTTTCAAAACTATTTTATATTTTTAGTAATTTTTTTTAATTATTTTATTTAATAGAAATTATATCATCAGTATAACAAATTTGAATGTTACGTAATCCCTCATAAATCATTCTAATATACTGATTTGATGCCCCAAAAACATGTCTTATTATTATCAATGTTGAGAACAGTTCATTTTTGTGGATACCATGATATATATTTTTTCAGGATTCTTTAATGAATAGAAAGAAGATTTTCTGTTAAAACAATCTGTTTGAAATAGAATTTTTGTGTAACAATATGAACGTCTTTAAAGTCTTTTCTGATCAATAATGGCAGTGAGTTGTTGCTCTGTTTTTGAAATATATCCATCATATAACTGCTCCACACAGCTCCGGAGGGTTATTAAAGGCCTTCTGAAGCTTAGAATAATAACCATATTTAAATTTTTACAAAAGTAAAATATTAAGCTTACACCAGATCGGAAAAAAAACTTAACTGGTGTGCAATGTCAGATGTTAGACGTAGCATAAGCATTTTGAAATGTGAGAGGCAAAACCATTTTTCCATAAGTTGAATACAGAAGGCGATCTTGTTGGAAGCTAGATAATTTACTTAATAAAGTTTTAAATATGGATAATTTTCTTATATCCATATTCTTATATCTATATTTCTTATATACATATTTTTCTTATATCCATTTTTCTTATCCACAAACGGATTTAATGGACTTAAAAAAAGCTTGGCAATACCAGGACATTTTCTGATTGTATTCTTCTGAAAAATAATGTCATATACACCTAGGATGACTTGAGGGTGAATAAATCACAGGCTATTTAAAATTTTAAGTTAACTAACCCTTTAATGATTTTGTTGAATAAATATATGTGGCCCGTGCTGGTAAAATGAGTCACAATGAGTTATTATTTTCGCATCCAACATTTAAAAAAAATCTAAATGATGTATGATTTGTTGGAATTTGTTTGACTGAGATACACTTATTGGAGTCAGTTTTCTGAAGGTTCCAAAACAAAATCACCTAGAAACCGTACCTTAAAATCCCTGGTAAACACCAAATTTGGCACACAGAAAGTCAAAACCCATATCTATAGGAAAAATATATATCCATCTTTTGTTTCCATGATACCGCAATTGTTTGATTAACACTGTTTGAAAAAGACAGCCTATATATTAGGACCTACTGTAATGGACGGATCTAATATGTTACACATCAGATGTTTTTGTTTTTTCCAAGCAGAGAAAAAAGAAAAAAAGAAAAGAAAATCATGGATTATTTAAAAAAAAGAAGAACAGATTTAGTACACCTCTCAATTAAAGATAATTTTAGAAGTTTAATTACTATTTGGAGCATTGGGATCGCTAAAGGGCTCAATTAACTTTTGGGAAAACCTCAAATTCGACCAAAATTTCACTTGTTTTCCCTGTAGCTCGTAATTAGCCTGTGCGCATTCTGACTCATTTTGCAAGCATGGGTCACATGTTAATCTCATAAAAAACATTTCTTATTGTCCCTTAAACTTTAGAACAGGAGTGTATTTATTAGCTTATTTATTCAGATGTCACAGGATGCTGCTCACCTTGTGTGAGTGAGGTGTCTGACGCCCTGCGGCCCTCGCGGAAGCTGATGGGAGAGCGGTTGTGTGTCTCTCTCCTCTGAGTGCTCAGCGCCTGCATGGCGGGATTAGCGGGCCGAGCGCTGATGAAGGGCGGAGTCATCCGGGTAACAGGTGTGTTAGCCAGGACCACCTCATTAAGAGAGGGCGCATCCTCCAGCAGACTGAGGTCACTGTGCACAGAGCCCATGTCATACTCTGAGTCCACGCTACCCAGAGAGGGGTTGTGACCCATGCTGAAAAGTTTACCTGGGTAGAGAAAATGAGATGACACTCATTTATAATCTTATCATTTGTTAAAATAGTAGATTGTCTTTTCATTGTAAATTTGATCTAATGCAGGGACAGTGGGGTTTGAACCTTAAACCACACTCACCTCCACTGGTCATGATTCCTGGCTGGTTGGTGACCTCAGACAGTGTGTGTCTGCGCTGACCAAAGCGGGCTGTCTGATAGGCGTTGAAGACATGGGTATGATCATCCTCAGTGTCCAGCTCCTCAGTCTCGATGCCCTCATCTATAGACATCTCCATCATGTTGCTGGGGGACGAGGCGCTGGATTTGCGAACGGCCAGGGGGGGCAAGGGGTCCAGCATGCAGCCGTTGACCTGGTAAACAATGTAAAGATATCTAAATAAAATATTTCTTTGTGGCAAACAGTATTTGAATGATGCTACTGTGCTTGAGGAAATTCCTACTGCAATGTTCTAACATCTAATGCCTGGTACATTTTTCAATTTTGGGCTATCCCAGAAGAAAGGCTTATAAACAGTGGTCCTATATCGTACAGTGGGAGAGGTTCAAAGATGGCAATTTTCTGACAGTGTCAGAAATTCAGCATGATCATGTCACAGTGTGTTTGCTGCTACGACCTACGTCGACTGACTAACCAATACAAATGCAACACGAAATGGCGTATTAATCAATGCATTATGGCGCTAAAACTTAAAACTTTATACCACAAGCTCTATTTGATAAAATTGGCATGCCAATTGGCCTCTTTTCGCTTCCCTAGCCATGACCCGTGTCTATATGCTCTTCTTTCGGTTCCTCCTCTTTAGGAGGTGCAATTCATCTTGCTCTATTGTTTACCCGGCAGTGGGCGGCAGTGGCTCAGTGGGTCATGTAGATTGTCTACAAACCCGGTTCCACCTGACCAAGTGTTGAGGTGTCCTTGAGCAAGACACTTAACCCCAGCTGTTCCCGACGAGCTGGATGGTGTCTTACATGGCTGACATCGCCGTCGGTGTATGAATGGGTGAATGCAAAAATGTAAAGCGCTTTGGATGGCCATAGGGTCTGTTAAAAAGCGCTATATAAATGCAGTCCATTTACCATTTACCCTAGTGCATGTCATCATTGTACAGTCTACACGTTGTACCCAAGTTTATTAGATCTATATCTTACAGTGTGATTTTTAAAGGTCGTATAGGATTGCTGAAATTGCACATTCTGAAGCAGGCATTGTGGAAGGCCTTCCATGAATATTTTAAATTGAGATGTGTGTTTTATTTTTTATGAAAAACCCATATTGTGAGACAAAATTTCTTTATTACTCTGAAGTGTAGTATATTCAACACTAAACTGACTTAATAATATACTATTACACTATATATATATATATATATACACACACACACATACACATACACATACACATACACATACACATACACATACATATACACACACTATATATAGCTAAATAATGACACTTATCTTGCTGGTATACAGCAGACTTTGAAATCTAATTTATGAAGTTTGCATAATTAATAAACTGTGAAGCTGCTTTGAAACCATTTGTATTGTATAAAGCGCTATAAAAATGGTGACTTGACTAGTTTATATGGGAGATGACAACTTTTCAGGATGTTTTTTTTACTTTGCATGAACTCTCACTTACAGTGGTGTTGTAGATAAGACATTTCACCCACATGGCTCTTAGCACTGTATTTCCACTGTATTTCCTAAGAACAAGCTCTAATCTCCCATCAGCCCTAACAAGTCGCCCAGAGTCCTGAGGCACATTTCCACTCAGTCAGCACCATAGACATACGTGCTATACAATGACAGGCAGAACTTAATGAACTTCAGGAACACAACCCCTAATGATTGGAGACTGAGTGAGAGTAAACAAAAGCTCTGCAGTCTCTCCCTTTTTTGCCTCTTTTTATTGCGCCCTCTCTTTCTCTCCTGCATTTCGTTCAAACGAATGAGTGAGCTGAAGAGGAGGGGGTGGAAGTCTGGAATGCAGGGACAGGAAGTGTGTTTTGGCTGAGAGGGCCGTCAGAGCCTCATGCAGACAAAGTACACTAAGAGAGACATGCCATCAAACACACACATACACACACACACACACACACACACACACAAAATGGATCATCTGGATGAGTTGCGTTTCCTGCAGCATGCTGAGCCAGGAATGCCGTTATCCCAACACGCGGTTAAAGAACAGCCACAGATCCTCACTTTATTCTTTTTTTTTTTTGGCATTTCAGCCCATCTTTGTGTCCGACCCCTCTGTTGTTCACACACAAACAGTGTGATCATACGGACTCTGAACAAATTATGTAATCCCAGCCATCCCCTCCCCACCAGTGGTTGTGTTGTACGAGATCAAGCTTCAGATTTGATGAGCTCGTACTGGAAAGAGTGTCAAAATCCCCCCTCTGATCTTAAAGGGGACGTGTCATTTTTTCAGTGCTAAAATATTGGATTCTATTTCATTTTAATATGCAGACAACTATAAATAAACCACTTGTAGATGGGGAACCATCGCTGTTTGACCATCTCAACTAGTCTGACAACAGCAACACCAATGACGCAAGTTTTGCCGGGGTCTATTTGTTTGTTCAGCCAATGGCACACAGAAACATTTTTAAGGAATCCTGTGTGGAAACAGAAATTATTTTGGCAATATTTTGATGTAATCTTTCAACAAAATGCTGAAACGACTTCTGTTTTTTGCTGATGTCACAAAATTCTCGTTTCCACCCTCCAATCTTACGGAGTCATATAGATTTTTTTTTTTTACAACCTGCACAATTCATGATGAAAAAAAAGTATGACCGGGTTATGATCATTAATTAGAACTAAAACCATAAAAAACTTTTTTGTTACTTGAAACAAAAAGATTACCTGCAATTAAATAAAATATAAACAACTAATACTTCCAAGCTAAAAATGTTCATAGTTTAACTTGAAGTAATAAAATAACTTAATAAAAACTAAATAAACTAAACTAATAAATAAAAACTTTCAAATTAAAGTTAAAATTAAATGCCATCTAAACTTCCCACTGAGTTGAACTATGTATTCAAGAAACAATGTAAAAAAATTCCTCTTACTAAATACAAAAATAAGACACTTGTACAAAAATGTGTACAATAAAAGGACTTGTGTACATAGTTCAAACACAATGCTCAAAAGAGGAATTAGCTGATGCAAAGCTCAGTATGAAAGCCATGAACCCTCAATAGCTCCACATTTCCGAAGATGGTAAAATACCAGAGCACACAAATCCAGATAGTCTGTTGTGTGCAAGTGTATGAGAGTGAAAGAGAGAGAGAAGAAAGAGTGGAACGTCTAAGCCGGAGCGAATGGACAGCTGTCACGTCCAATGTGTGTCACTGCCAGAGACGTCTACAGTCTGACCCGCTTATGTAAGCCAAACAGCTGTCAACGGCCTCAAGGGGAAACGCTCATAGTGTGTCTCACCTCACCATCAGGGATACATTAACGCAAAAATGACTAAGGCTACTAAAAACCATCAAAGTAAGCAACTTCTCCTTCATAAACACAAAAGGCAAGTGAAAGAAGAGTCTTTGAGAGAGCAGATTACTCTTCCTCAAAGAGACAGGAAAGAGACAGACAGATAAAAATGAAGACAGCTTAACTAGGACTCTAGTGAGTGAAGTAGATAGAGTGGCAGAGCTGGCCGGCTCCTGTGCTGTTATTCCTGTTCTGTATGCCAAGCTGGCAGCCGATCTGGCCGTCTGTCAGGATGGTTCTGAACAAAAGGCTCCTCGGGGAGCGGGCGTGATGAGAAGGCCTGAGCAAACAGCCAGGCCCACTGCCTGACCTTGGAAGGACTAACGCTGCTTAACAGCAATGTAGGGAAGGAGTGTAAGAGTGCTCAGCGTGGCGCGGTCAGATTCAACTCTGTTACAACAGTTGTGTTTATCAGCGTCTCAACAACCCTGCATGTCGTCAATGTAGAAAGAACATCTGGAGATTTCTTAAAATGCCGATAGTAGACGATCTTAGACATTTGCTACACTTCAGTGAAAACTCTCATAAAAAATAAATGCCTAAATAAGCTACAGAGAGAAACACAAGCTTCCTTTCCCTGTAATTGAACATCAAATCCACTTCTTACTCACTTTGGGAGTCCCAACCTCCTCCTCCATGAGGCTGTGCTCAGTAGCACAGGTGGACTGTGGGAATGTGAAGGAGTCCGCAGAGGCTTGAGGCATAGCTGGGGATCGCAGGAGACGCATGTTCTGAGGCAGGAGGCTCACCTGAGGAGAAGCGCCGCTTGCCTGCAGTGCAGAGAAAAAGATCCGAAACAGTCAACAGCTTGGCCAGCATCATACATACATTCAGGCCTTGACATTAACACCCACCAACTCGCCAAATGCAGGTAGATTTCAGTAGTGGTGTGTAACGCAGTCACTCCTACTAGCCACTTTGGCGGATTGAATTTTATATGTAATATATACATTTTCAATTGTAGTCTTTTAAAAAGGCATCTGAAATAATAAACTAAGTGCGATGTAGCATCAAAAATATTGATTTTATATCAATACTGAAATATCTCCAATACCAATTTTCCGCAGAATAGATAGATCTTTTGACACGCAAACTCGCTTCCCCTCACTCACTCGTTTCATTTGCTCTAGCTGAATATTGTTGGTGTTACAGGGCTTGAATTTCAGCATGGGTTTACATGTATTGCACATATAGTTTTACTCATTCATGCAGATTTTGGGCTCACATCCAAAGTGTGCGCATAAAGCTACCTCTCAGTACTAAATAGAGGGTTTTTTTCACTGCTTATTGTGCTTAAACAGCCAAATAAACAAAATAACATCAAAATGCTGGTCTTAGTGTGTATTCAAGTAAACACAGTCAGTTATGCTTTAAGTAAACACACAGTTGATAAAGAGAACTCATGTCTAACAGTGTGCGTCAGGTATTAAAGTGACAGCAGCCTAATATATCAGCTGCCAAATTATGAGACAATATAAAAAATATCTATATGACAGTTTTTTTTACCATGGTACCAGTGAAAATGTTGAGTGGCTAGTAACTTTGGAAAACCACTGCGACAGAGACTAGAGAGCAAAAGAGTTAATATCGAGCCCTGCTTACACTACTGTTAACATTTTACATTTTCAGAGGCAATTTGAAGAGTTTTACCTTTACAACGGTCTGCTCTGCAATCGTACTGGGACGTCTCTGGCGGGCGTCGAGTCGGGGCTCAACTGGGAAACTGCAGCGGTGGGCCTTAAGCCTCTCAACCAGCAAGTAGTAGATAGCAGCAAAATGATTGTAACTCTTATTCTGAAGAGACTGCAAAACATATGAAGAAATTATTAAAAAAAAGGGGCCATTAGTCAAGCTTGTATGCACATTAAGGCAATTTAATTTCTTAAAATTAGCGTAATTTCTTACCTCTACAGTCTTGTGCTGGTCGATGCCCAGGCTATGCATCAACCTGAGCACCTGTTCACTGTATTCTCCCACACCAGCCTCACCCTCTGCAGTCTGTTGGTATAACATCGGCCGCTGCACAGGCACCTCCATCACCATCCACTTGTGCTCTTTTATTTGTCCTATAGACAGACGCTTAGAGGGGTCTAATACCAGCATCCGCCTGATCAGATGCTCACAGTCTAAACATAAGAAAGGAAAAAAAGAAAAAGACAAACATGTCATTTTTATTGAAACATAAACCAGTTTGGGGTCAGTAAGATTTAAAAAAAAAATACATTAATACTATATTAGGGAAGAATACATTTGAATGATCAAAAGTGACATTAAAGACATGATGGTGTTACAAAAGATTACTATATCAAATTGATGATGTTATTTTGAACATTCTTTCATCAAGGAATCCTGAAACATATGGTTTCAAAAATTTATATAAATATGATTTTTTTTTCTTGAGCAACAAATCAGCATAGAATGATTTCTAAAGGATGGAGATGAAGACTGGAGTAATGGTTGCTGTACTTAAGCTTAACAAAATCACATGAATAAATTACATTTAAATTAGAAAGTTCATTTTAAATAAAATACTTTTTATTTATTTATTTAAAAATGTAATAATATTCTCAGTATATTATTAAAAATAAGAGACTTCTTTCAAATTCATTAACAAAAATCTTATTGAAGAGTGGTGTATTTTGGAGGAGGAAAAATTAGAGTCTTAGTGGAAGAACTGTTTATTCTGAGTAAATTATTATTTTTATTGGTCAAGTATTATCATAATTGTGGGAGCAGAAAGAAAGTTCTGTGCTTGTCTCAGCAGTGAGAACAGCAGCTCTGTACAATTTCAACCTGAAAAGGTCACAGTGTGTTTGCTTTTACCGTAAACACTACTGCATCTGAGACATACATCCAGAAATGGTGACAGCCTGTACCGTTCACTACTTAGGACAAGATTTGCGGAACGGCCTATCTACAATCCCAGTCGAAAACTGCCTAACAAATGCTGCACTGTCAGAGCGACACAAACCTTAATCACATTATTTATATCTGAGAATGCACAAGGTCTATTGTCTGTTCCTGTGCCCTTGACTATTGACCATGTCTGACTCATCTGTGCTGAATGAAACTGACGTCACAGGGCTGGAGGTGATGTGGGTGTGCTCAATGCTCCTGCTGCTCAACACAGACCATTTTTTTCATCCTGTTAATCTGTCGCATTTATGGTCAATGAGACACTAGAGCAAACAGGATAAGTCGGTCACAGTAACACTTCTTGTGCAAGAACACAGTGAGATGTCCTCTTGCTGAAAACATCCTCCTCCTGACGGCTCCCTCACTTTTTTTATTACCATATTCGTGTAGAAATCATATGCATAAACACAACTGTGAAGAAGAGTTTGCAACCATCTGGAAATACTTTGAGTTTAGGCTGTATGGTTCTTCAAAAGCAAAATGATCTGAAATTTGACAGCATCTACTAACCATATCATTTAAGCTAGATTTTTATACTGATATTAATAGGTTTTAGTCATTGCTTGCTTAAAGAAAAAGCTAAAGAAAAATAAATAATAATTTAAAAAACTAAACTAAAGACTACACAGCAAGTTTTCAGAAACCAAACAACAGCTTTGGAAAAGAAAACAGATTATTGTGACAAAAGGATAGTCATGAAAAGTATGAATGTAGGTAACCAAACCTTTGTCTCATCCGTTGTATGAATAAGAATACAATGGAAGTCAATGGGACCTAAAACTATTTGGTTACCTACATTCTTCAAAATATCCTCTTCTGTGTTCTGCAGAAAAAAAAGAAATGCATACAGGTTTGGAATCATATTTGGGTGAATTAAAACCTAAGCTGCATTTGGACGGTAATTGTTTTTCCTGGTGATGTCTGTTAAAATAAGAGTACGTTTACATGACAACGGTGTAAAAAATGGAAAAGTTTTTCTTCTGTGTTTTTTATTGCATACAGATGACAACATGGTCAAAAATATTATGTATTATGCATGCCAGGGCAGTAGTTGGCGAAGTTACTTTTTTTGGCATTTCAGCCAAAAAAGAGGCGAAGAGACTGAACACATAATACGCATGAACATGACGTCACCATTTTCACAAATGTCCTGCTTTTGTAGTTTACATAGAGACAATAACAGTATCATTTTCAAAAACGTGCACATTGTATTTTTAAAGGTTTGCGCTTTCCGGCCCCCAAAAACGTTGTTGTTGTTGACGCACAGAGGAATAGAAATACTTATGTTGACAGGCAGAACTGAATGCAAAGTTTGGACGAAAAGTTGTCCACAGAAAATATGTCAATTTTTTTTTAAATTTTGTCCAATTCTATTATTGATTGCTATCAGGATGTAAAGAGACTTTCATCCAGTATGACAAAAAGTGTTTCTGTAAAACATTGCCTACCCTAACTTTAACGGCTGACACTTGCCAATACCAGATGCAAGCGTTGCATCAAAAACAAATAGAACCCATTATAATCACTGACAATGAGACAAATTAAAGAGTAAATAGAAGTATAGAAGCATGACGGTTTTATGTGGATAATGTTTTCAAAACCCTTACTCAGGTGCAATAGCGCATGGGTGTTGTTAGTGTTTCCTATGCAATAATTTAGTTTTTTCATTAATTTTCATTTAGTTTTTGTTATTTTAGCAAATCAAGTTAAACAAAATGAAAATGAAAAATGTTGCTGAAATAAGTTTGTTTTTTATATTTTATTTAAATTATCCACTTTTTTATGGTTCTAATTTCTATTTACCTGGAGTAAATTCAAAAGATCTATCAAAATTAAGTCTAGATCAAATATATTAATGTAAACATATTTTATTCTATATTTAAAGAATAAAATACATAATAATGATAATAATAATCTCCTTACAAAAAACAAACAAACATTTTAAAGACTTTTTCAAATGTACTTGTAATAGAAATTCAAAAATTATTTCTGGTGACACCTCACTAAACAAATTCTCCTAATTTATAGTAAAGTATCTTCCTCATTCATAATTTTATTTCACCTCATAGTATTAAAGGACAGAAAACTTGTCCTACATGTTCTATAAGATAATGCCATTATTGTGCAAGTTCCTGAAAGATCCATCTCGACTTGAGCCCTTATTAAAGCTACCAGGATAATTCTGGGAAAGTACTTTTCCTTCACTGAGAAATAAGCCAAATTTCCCTGTAAAATACACCAGGCTCTCATAATCTTTCCCAATGGTGCGTGTGCTGTATTCACTGTTTAGCTTAGTGTGTAGCATGTAGTGTGTGGTGTGAGCAAGCACTCTTGGCTGAGAGCAATCTGAGGTGGGGTGAATACTCCATAGGGGTGAAATCCTGTGTGATGAGAACATTTGAAAAGGAAATGTAAAGGAAAAGCACAAACTGTTCTTCTCATTTGGGGAGTAACACACAGTTTCACTTGGGGACCAGCAAGGACATGAGTTTTGCGCTACCATTCTTAACGTTGCTTCACTTTTTAAATGTCTAGAACAAAAGTCAACTGACCTCTACTACTGGCCCCCTCCACCCAAACCAGGGGCAATCCTGGCTGGACCGGTAGGTTAACGTGTTCACTCTTCCTCGGGTTACTTGATCCGTGTTTAATCACAGTGAGCAAATCTTGTGTAAAATGAACAAATGTGACATTCTGACTCTTACGTCAAGAGCAGACCACAGCCCTCCCTCTTTCAGAGTCTGGCATGAACTGGCTAACTGCCATCAGGATAATCTGAACTGTCTTGCTTCTCACCCTTTGCCCTCTCACTTTATTTCTCTCTTGCCCTTCTCTCTCTCTCTCTCTCTCTCTCTCTCTCTCTCTCTCTCTCTCTCTCTCTCTCTCTCTCTCTCTCTCTCTCTCTCATCACGATCACAAAAAAATTAGTGGAGTAAATATTGAATGCTGTTATTTTACTCTGCATAGGTCACTCACTTTAAAGTGGCTGGGTTAACAACTAGTCAACAAATTGGGTTTAAGGAAGCCCTGTATAATTAGATTTTTGGGTCACCTGACCCTGACTGAATACGTTTCTTTGGGGACCTTTAAAGAAACACGCTGACTATTTGGGACTTTAGCTTATTCACAGTATCTCCCAGAGTTAGGTAAATCCATACATACCATTCTCATTTCCATGTGTGCCATAACTCTGTCTGATGCACCCAAAGTGACCAGTCCTTGTGCTAAGCTGGGCGAGCCTCAGACAGAGTTATGGCACACATGGAGAAAGAAAAATTCCTAAAAAAATGTATCACTGTTTCCACAAAAATATTAAGCAGCACAACCGTTTCCAACATTGATGATAATAATAAGAAATGTTTCTTGAGCAGAAAATCATCATATTAGAATGATTTCTGAAGGATCACCTGACACTGAAGACTAAAAGTACTGATGCTGAAAATTCAGCTTTACCACCAAAGGAATAAATTACATTTTAAAATATATTAAAACATAAAACAATTATTTTTTATTGTAATAATATTTCACAATAACTGCAAATAAATGCAGTCTTGGTGAAATTAAGAGCTATCTTCAATGATCTTGAAAACATGAATAATTCTTGCCTAGTGTAGATTACATTTGGTGTTGTCTAAAGTTCAGTTAAATTTGATATTGATTTTGATATCTTTAAAAATACTACAAATTTAGAAATGTATAAAATCTCACAATAAATACATACACATTATGTTGTGGTGCCTAAATTCAATTGTAGCATTTAAAATGTATTGTATATATTTGTTCAAAAACAGTAATTAAAGGACAACTCTGGTGAATTTTTAAGTTTATCTTGATCGTTATATCTTTGTGAGTACAGTCTATAGAAAAAAAACGAACCGGATTGGTTCTTGCAACACGGAGTTATTACAGTTAATGCCCAGAGCCCCCCCTCACCTAAAACAGCAGCTTTGAGGGCATACACGTAAAGGGTGTCTTTGTGCCTCTTAACAGACACAAAATGCAATTAAAATGTCTGTCCAACATGAACAGGTCCCTTACATGACAACGAGATGCGTTTAGCCACTTAGCCATTGTTCAAATTCACCTGTTTTAGGCGGCTAGCTGTGTCTCGTGCTGAAGTCCTGCAGAAAAACAGTCCAGTGGGGAAGAGCGTCGTGTTTATAGAGGCTCTGCTTATCGGCTCGTCTGTTCTCAGTATTGAACGTGTCCGAGAGAAAAGTTTTTTGATTCTGTCCTGCTCATTCAGTTACTCACACATGCTCAGTATCAGCTGCTTGTGGGTTCATCAGATCTCTCAGCAAAACATGTCTCAGGTCAGTGAACGGTTGGAGTTACAACATATCATTCAAGACATTAGTTTATTTATATTCGGAGGGACTGACACTCATGTCAGAAAGTGAGTAACTAAAGTAACGCGTGCGATCAGCGCTGATTTGAGACTCGAACTGTTTAGACCGATTCAGGCCGATTTGGTGAACTGGTTCGTCCGGTTCACTCAAAAGAACCGGTTAAAAAGAACGATTCGTTTATGACCGGACATCACTCGAGTGATGATCCGATCGGGCTCACGAGTGAAGAAGAAATTGTTCGCATTTGTACCTTTCCGAATTGTATACATTTGCAGCGAACACTTGACTAACTTAAACAGACACAACACAGCCGGGCCGGTTGAAGAAAATCATTAATCAGCTTATTTGTATCGACCAGAATTGTAATATCGGTGCATCCCTACCAGTCAATCTCACTAATAGACTAGTCAGTTACTGGATTAGTCTGCCTAGTTTACTAGAGGACCCTCATGACTCACTTCAAAGGGATATGTTCCACTGCTTAATGTCTCAGGGCAGTTAGAGCCGTTCCACTTTATACAGTCCAGACACACACAAACTGTAGCCAAGCACTTTTGGAATGTTTTAATTGACCAGGCTTGAATTTCATGAAAAAACAATAACTGCCGCCAGAAAACCTCTCCTGGTGGCGGCTTTGTGCACTACGAGAGCGTCTCACCTTCTGTCATGAAGTAAGGGATTCGGAAACGGCCCTCCAGAACCCGCTGCCGCAGGATGGGGAGAGAGGGGCCATCAAAGGGCAGGGCACCACACACCAGCACGTACAGAACCACCCCCATACTCTGCAGGAACACACAACCAGTGTCAGCTCAAAGGTAAAAACAAAACAAAAAATTAAATAAAAATAAAAACATTATACTGTGCAAATGTACAGGTGCAAAAACTTAAAGGGATAGATAATCCTAAAAGATTATTCTGTCATCACTTACTTCCCCTCATGTTGTTCCAAACCTGTATGACTTTCTTGTTTGTGGAACACAAAGTGAGATGTTTAACAGAAATAATATGCTGCTCTTTTCTCATCGTATGTGAAAATCTAGCCTAATAAAAAGTCCTTTGGGTTTGGAAACAACTTGAGGGTGAATAAATGACTTTACATTTTTAATAGCAGTAAAAAGTGAGTGAGAGAGCTTTCACATGATCTGCTCTCTATCTCACATGGACCACAGGGTGTTTGGTTTACTCTTTGACGTCAGTCGAGTTATCAAAGGTTGAATAGGTGCTAACACAAACAACTGTCAGCTGACTCGCTAATCATTTACTGTAAAACACACTGCGATGTCAACCTGGACGGATACACTGGCTAGTCAGATCAGTGCAGAGCGGCATTACCCAGATGTCTAGCTGGGGTCCCTCATACTGCTGTCCCTCAAACACCTCTGGGGCTGCATATGGAGGACTCCCGCACCATGTGGCCAGGGGCTTTCCTGACTGGAAGAAATTTCCAAAGCCAAAATCTGCAAGGGCAAAAAAAAAGAGATAATATGTAAAAAGAATGACATTGACAGGCTTGGCTCAGAGGCATAGATTGCCTTTCAGCTTTAGGGGACAACAAACAAGAAGGTTTCATTACAATATTGATTGTACTATCAAGGCACCCAGACCAAGTGACCGTGAACTTTCCCAGTTAATTGGTGACTGCTGTTTTTAAAACTATTTAATAGAGACTTAACTCACTAAAAAAAAAGATGTTTCTAGCTAGAATATTTAACTTTATTTGTATGTGAAATATTGCAATATCGTTTCCTATTTTAATATATTCTAAAAGTGCACACTATTCCTGTGACTCCATTATTCAGTGTCAAATAAACTGAAAGTTAAAAAACTGCATTTATTTGAAAATTAAACTGTATTATAATAAATATCTTTACTTTTGATCAATTTAATGTAACCTTGCAGAATAAAAGTATATATTTTATTTCAGAAAAAAGTACTGACCCCAAACATTTGAATGGCAGTAAATTACATTTCCATTACTTTTTCAGGCGCTTATATGAATAAAATACATTTATTCATAAAACATATAGTACCTATTAAAGTTTCATGACTGGTATGACATATACTGGCTGTTAAATGTTCTAATTTTTTCCCACCTCTGGCAAATGTGAACTGTGGCAAAAATGAAAAGTGTGTGTGAATTATGTCATCAATTGTCAAGAGTTGAAAAATATAATATATCTTTCCAACTGCATAACTGATTTCACGCAGAAATTACAGTAACTGATGAACCAGAGGTGTAATTGCCTTAAATTACCCATGCCTCAGACAATACAGACATTGCAAAAACATCCTTCTCCAATATCCCTACGCCAAAAAACACATTTCCTACACACATCCTCAAAGCTCACAGAATGATGCTTTTGCAGCCCACTTCTTTCTACTTTGATGACTAATATTAGTGTTGTACTCACTGAGAGGGCATTACAAAAAAAAAAAAACATCTCCACACAAACAAACGTTGCTGTTAGAGTGTACTTTGCCTGCAGCAAAGGTTTTTTTCCCCTTTCAGATCCCATGAATCAAAAATAGAGTTTTGTGACTTAGACTATGCATACTATCTGAGATCATATAGATCTAGAAAATTATATATAAGCATTTAAAATGTTCTGAGAAACAGAGCAAAAATATTGATGACTCAACCAGCACAACAAAGATTTGTCCAATCAAATGCCATCTAGAATGAAAATATCAGTTTCTATAATACCGCCTGCAACCGACTTGAAAATATCAGATCATGTTCATAGCTGTGATGCAAATAATGCCAATTAGTTTATATAAAAGACAAGCCCTTTAAAAAGTGTCATCGGAACTTCCTGTTTCTATAGGAAATACACAACACAGGAAAGAAAACTATTTCATGGGGTCTTGATGAAATGAATAAAAAATTATTCTGTGACTTGATTTATACTATAGCCTAACAAGACATAACATTGTGTGAATGACAGAAAAGATCGGACTACGTTACATAAGGTCACTGGCATTATACCACACTATGTCTACCGGCATATTTGTATAACATGGTATGCTGACAACATTCAATAAAGGAACAGAAGGACGCTAAGCCAACACACAGGCTGAGCAGCCTCTGTAACAGGGCTTAGTGGATCATGCCGTGCAAACCCTGAAGATGGAACCCGTCATCACCACCTCACTCTGGCTTTAATGGGCTGGAAAAGCTTTACAAAGTGCTATGAGATTAGATACAAAGGCCACCACTGCCAGAAATCGAAGACAGTTGTGTGAGATGGCCAAATATGGCTTCAAATATGGCTCTCAGACAAATCTGATACTCTTCGTTTGTATAACGGTCAAACTTCCTTTAAAGCATAGGTCACAAACCTGTATTTGCTCATAACAGTGTGCAAATGAAAAAGCACAAACCTGAGTAAGTTTTAAGATTTAACACAAATGATTCAGACACCAGATATTATTTCTTTACTAGTGGGTGCAGGACAATAGTTCATTTATGCAAGTCAGGATAGCAAAATAAAGTAAACTGTGCAATTAAACTCAAAAATTCATCATACAGTGGACTACCAGTAAAATTGATAAAAATTCGGGACCAAAATTATTCAGACACTTTGACCTGACCAGGTTTTGCTTAAGTGTTTTTTCTTGAATTGCTAATGCGACCTTTTACGCCACAGACCGAACAAAATGAAGCATTGATTGGTAATTGGCTAAACTGGTATTATCTAATTGAGGACTAAAATTACCAGCGGATTGGTTTATTGTAATCCATACCTTTCTATCAGTTATCTGACAAGATTAATTTGTTCTGACATAGTTTAACTCTGAGTTCATGTCATATTTTATTTCCATTTTCTAAACTATAGCGAATAAACTGTGACCGTGCGAGAAAAATGTTGAAGGTGCCTGAATAAGTGTAGGTTTGAGTTTATAACAAATAAACATATAAACAAATATAACTTAAAACAGGAAAATGATTTTAATTCCAGTGAGTATTAAGAGTTTTTCTAGAATCTGAGCTCCAGGGACCTCATAAAATGAAAATGTGAAAAAGCAGCCGTGGTTACATGGCATTGTGACTGTGATGTAAGAAGCCAGTATGATGAGTCCATATCAGTTGAGCTGACCCACTTCATGAGTTGAATGCTGAGCAGGAGGAATTGACGTCAATGCTCTAGGCAGTCCAGCGGCAGACATTGCAGGAGTGAGTCTCAACATTCAATACAGGAATCACTCATCCAATCTCATCCGGCCCCAGCGCTTAACTCCTGCAGCTCGGAAAACAGCAGCTAGTGCCATATTTACAGGCAGGCAGGCAGAGCTGATCTTTTTGTTACTTTAAATAAAAGCTTTTATTGAGGTCAATAGCTCTGACTCTCATAATTTCGTAATGCAGCGAACATGCGTAACACAGTGCATTGGATTTGTGCTGGAGGTTGGTTGTATAAAGATCTCTGGGGATCCTATACTAACCATTTTTTATACGGTTTCCCAATCATTGCCCAACCCCAGGAAGTCTCCCACTCCCACAGGTTCTCATTCAACATGAATTAATGGAAAAACAGATGTAAACTCTTTTCTTGCTTCATGCTTTGACATTTAATCAATTGTCATATAATATCAATTCAAAATCACTGTGAAATGAAATATTGCTCTGTATATCTATATACAATGATAGGGTTTTCCTGTTAATATAGTTTCACAGTGTCATCTGCATCCTCAAAATGTATTTTTTTTCATTCAGACAAAGGCACATAAATGTTTGAAGTGGAACATAAAAGGCTGATGACCTTTCTTTGAGTGACCCAGCTCCAGCCATCTTCTGAGCGACTGACTGTGCATCAGTGTGAGGTCTAAAGGAAAAGGACCTTTAACAAAGCCTTGTGGGACACCCCTCTGTGACTGGCCAATGAATTACTTGCTGTGCAAAACATCACAATCTATCATAATGACAATGGAGTTTGGGCAGAGAGCAGGTTGAAGGGTCAGTGTTGGAATAGGTGTGCACATGTGTGTGGGAATCTCTTCTTTCACTGCGAGCCTTGTATGGCTGCGATACTCAGCACCTGGCTCACTTTATAGCCAGTATCCTCTTGATTACAAAAAATCTAATGAAATAACAAATGAACCTTGGTCTGCATATATGGCTCAACACAGAATACACCTGTATACTCTTGACGTAAGTCATGGCTTTGCCAACTGAGCAGTACCCGAGTCATCATCCCGAGCAGAACAGCTTTGATGATATAAATTGTCCATCACACCCTGTAATTAACCATGATTATTAACTCACAAAAATGTATGTGAAAACTTTTAAGCACCAAAAGTTTTGTGGTGCTACAAACTTGAATACATGTTTTAGAGTTCTCAGTTCAGTTACACACACACAAACACATAACAAAATAATTAGTGCTTTTTATTTGTGCATTTATTATATAATATAAAAAGTATATACTATATAATACAACATAATTCATTATAGACATAAAAAAATTTGATTGGGTAAATATTATATTGTTTTACAGTTAAACCACAAATGATTCAGACACCAGATCATATTTTTTACTAGTGGGTGCAGGACAATATAGTTAATTTATGTAAGTGAGGATAGCAAAATAAAGTAAACTGACATATTAAAACCAAAAATTATTCATACAGTGGACTACCAGTAAAATTATAAAAAATTCAGGACCGAGATTATTCAGACACTTTGACCTGTTGAAGTGTTTTTTTAATTGCTAATGCAATATTTTACACCACAGGCAAAATGAAGTATTGCTTGGTAATTGGCTAAATTTGTTTTATCTAATTGTGTACTAAAATTGAATGGCGGATTGGTTGATTGTAATCCATACCTTTCTATCAAAGTTATCTGACATTTTCAAGATTAATTTGTTCTGAGACAGTTTAAGAGTTCTTGTCATATTTTATTACCATTTTCTGAACTATTGCGAATAAACTGTGACCATGTGACAAAATGTTGAAGGTGTCTGAATAAATGTAGGTTTGACTGTATATTATATTATTATTCATATATTATATACACTAAAATATATAAATAACAATATAAATGTAGATTACAGCAGCTGTTTTTTAGTAATATTTCAAAGCTAAAATTTTGGATAGTGTAACCATGAAGGTCTTTACCAGCAATCTTGATGTTCATGTGTCCGTCTAGCAGCAGGTTCTCCGCCTTCAAGTCCCGGTGAACGATGTTACGATTGTGGCAGTACTCAACAGCAGACAGAATTTGCCAGAACTTGCGTCGTGCCTCTGATTCACTCAGTCGTCCATGCTTGGCTAGGTAGTCTAAATAAAAAGGAAGTGGGGTTAACGAAACATCACAAAACACACAATCAATTAAACATTCTTCATGGGTACTGTAGTGTAATATGGGTCATAATAAAATGTGACTGGGCAAAAAAAAAAAAAGCAATAATTTGAAAACCATGACCACACGTTGTACCAGGAAAGGCTCCGGTGGTGTGGTGTGGCTAGAGGCAGAGATTGATGAGCCACAATAAGGAGGCTCTGTGGTGTGTGAGTAGGGTAAACATCCCCCCGGATGGTGTAATCATGTGGTCACCACACCCTAGAGTGCTGGGTCAGCCCCTGGCTCTCGGCCCGTGGCCAAACCTACAGTCCTCACACATTCCATTCCATACTCGCCCTGGGATTATACCGAGGTGGGTTGGCAGAGCGACTGTGTGTACATGGCAACATGTTTAAGGCGTCATTCTCTGCATAAGTTGTTTTTCTAATAGCAGGAGGGAGAAAAATTATTTTTCAAAAACATTTGTGATTGCAGAATTACCTTGCATTAGCTTAAAGAGCAGAGAAGAAAAACATGGGTTACTAAAAAAAGCCACATTGTGTCCAGTCCACACGTCATTTAAAAAGGTAAAGTCTATTTAGCATACATTCGCTGTGTGATGCATGTATGTAAAAGAATGCACAGTGTGCAAAGAATTCATATTAGCTACTAGCCCATCTTACTGACCATATACAGAGTTCATGTTTTATATAAATACACTATATGATTTAAATAATATATATAATATATTATTTACATTGTAATATTACTACGATAATAATACATTTACAGCAATACCAAATGTAAAATTCACTGAGCAAACCAATTAGATAACAGATGCAACATTCTGAAATTGTGCTGTTTAAAAAAAAAAAAAGGAGTATTTTTTAGGAGTATGTTGCTAATCAAAAAAACACACCTGACAAAGGAATGTCTCATATTTGTGTCAACTATCCGGTGTGAATCTACTCTCAGATAAGATGTACATACACTCTGCTCTATACCCCTCAACTGTCTGTAATAAACCCTGCTAAAGCACAGACTGTGGACTCTGACCAACAGAACACAATATCAGTCTGGTGCCAGCATACCAGGGACATTGGACCACTAAAACGTGCTTGGTATACATGCATTTCTCTTCTTCTGATTAGCCATGTGAGCATGAACAAGATAAGACCTGAAAGAACCTGAGCTGTACGGCTGACCTAATAAAAGTTGCTTCCACTTTATAAGTAGTACAGCTGAAGTTCCTCTCTAGTGACCCTTACAATCACACCACAGTTGCATGGACTGACTAACTGCCTTAAAGAGGCACACGAAGAGGAGAAAGACCATTTCCTCTTCCCAGCAAGATGCATTATCTGACTACCTGAACCTTGTCCTAGAATAATTGTCACGTACAGATATGGTATATTAGGTTCAAGTCCAACATCTTTAATTCACTGAAAAAAAATATATAAAATATTTGTAATAATAATAAAAATAGATATGCTTAAACTTAAATAAAAATAATAAAAAATATTAATAATAAAAATTGTTTTAAAGATTTACAAGGGGGAAAAAAAATCTAAGAATAATACTATTTTGTACTACCATTGTGTTTTCTAATTCTTTTCTAATTTGTGCTTTTTACCATATAAGCTTTTAACAATAATTTTCTTGATGTGCAACTTAAACTTAGTATGTATATTATATATTAAAACATCTATAACACTTAAAAATGATTGTTTATCAAATTTAAAGTGAAACTGTTCAAAATCAAAGAATAATACTTTAATGAATGCCATGTTTTAAAAATATATTAATAAAGGTATTTAAAAAAACTAATTCTACTACTTTGGTCATTTTCTGTTAGTGGATTGCTGCACACATTAAAACAAACAAAACTATTTCCAAAATACCGACTGCATTTCTTCTGGTCTTGAAACACATGTACACTCTTTCCAGTATGTCTTAAATTATCTAGACAGGATTTATGAATTTTCCTATACCACCATTACTAATGCAAAACCTAAAAATGACAGACTAGGAATAGAGCCTGAGGGTAAAAGGCAGGGATCGAGAGGCTGAGGGCAGACACGGGTGTCAAAACTGATCAGCTGACATGATGAAAAAGAACCTTTTCTCCAGCTCTGTATTTTTCTAAAATATGCATGGCCTACATTTCTCCCCTCCACTTCCAAAATTCAAATCAATGTCCCTTAGCTTTCTCTCTCCCTCTCTCTCTCTTCAGCTTTGCCTGTGCGTTCTGCAGCTCCTGCTTATTCGAAGTTGACCCAGTTTCCAGGTCCCTCTAATGCTTCGGCTCTGATCTGCGATGCTGGTGGAGCAGACAGGCTCTCGTGGTGGGCTTCTGCACTTCTAAGCTCCACCACGGGGGACCGAACCCGGCACTTCACAGCTCCAAATGCTGCTCTATCTCTCTTCTCTCTCTTTTATCCCTGTGAAGATTATCTGATGGAAGTGTGTGCCTGTGTTATGTTCGAATAGCTTAGGTTTAGAGTGAATTAATCATGATCTGTTTTGTGTGATGCAAGCAGACTTCACCCCATCTTCATTTAAAAAAGTATCTTTCATAATAATTTGAGATTAACTGAAGCCTTTTAGTCTTTATGGAACATGCTGTAAATAAGTTGCATAATCATATTGTGCAATCAGAGAATCACAATAGCTGGACAACATGGCCTCTCAGTTCTACCAGAGAGTACTTAAAGGGTAATCTCGACAAAAACGTCCACGCAATAATTTGTTATGCTATGTTGGCGGATCCTTTTATTTGTTTTTTGTGGGGGGTTTTATTTGCTTGACCTCTGCAATCTTGTTTCAAGTCTCTATGGGAGATTTGGCTGTTATCTCACCCTGTAGCACACTTGGGCGGGAACAAGTAATTTGGTTTGCCCCAGCCACGGCATTCCTCTTTATATCTCTTTCAAAACAGAGACGCTGTTGTCAAATGCAACACAAGGGTCATGGTGTCCACACAACGTAGACCGCAACTGCGAGATGGTAAAAGCACTACGCTAAATGTCTGTTTGTTTTCTTGTAATAAAACACTTTGCTAGTACAAGCGTGCTGATTTGTGGTGGAACAAGCAGAATTTGCATGTCAAATATGTTTGCAAAAATCAACAAATACATCCCAAGCAAAACAGTGTTTAGTAATGTATCCACAATGAAAGCAGAAATTAAATCACAATGAAGAACAAAAGCCAATTTGAACATATTTTATGTGAATATACAGTTTTGGACTAATAGGATTTAGCATTGGGTGGGGCTACTCTTTATACAGGGTATGCATTACATAAAGTGCACCAAAACTAAAAAAAAAAAAAAAAAAAAAACTGAATCCTTAGGGTAGGAACAATTTCTTAGTAGCATATCACATTGCCGTGTACTGTGAAACAGACACACTGTTATGTAAGAATAATGTGTGATGATTATGTGAGTTTTCACAGGTGGTGAACAGCAACTGCTGCTACAAAGTCAAAGGGATCAGTCGGTGGAAGTGATGTAATCTACTCTTAGAGTGGTCCACTTTCAAGTGATTTTTAAATGGATAGTTCAGCTAAAAATGAAACTCCTGTGATCACATCCATGTCGTTCCAAACCCGCTACTTGATTTTTTTTTAAAGATTATCCTACTCATTCTTTTAAATATAACAAAAGTGAATCACGATATCAGTGATGCACCTATCATGATTTTTCATAGCCAATTCCGATTCCAATTTCTTTCTTTGTTTAAGCAAATTTATGTCATTTATTTGCTTTATAATAGGCAAACTGACCTTAAAGAAAAACATATCTGCAGCCATTTGAAATTAGCGGCATTTTAAATCACGATCCAAACAAAGATGCCACACACATAGCATGAAGAGTTTCAGAGTCAGTTTAAAGCAAAAACTGATCGGTACATAAGACACACCTGCACAAATCAAAAACTGACGGACTGAATGGAAATGCAAAATCACTCTCTGACAGTAGGTGGCACTTACTGTTACAGCAGCTGTTTCTAATTAACACTACTTTATACAGAGATAAGAGGAAAAGAAAATGTTGTTGAATCTTTTCTGAAAACAGTTCCTTCAGAGACACATTCATATAAACCCCCACCCCCACCCCCAATTCAATATTTATATTTGTCTTCCTATATTTCGAGCATTGCAAACAGCGATCTTGTTGAATATTGTGTATTTTGTAAAAAAACAAACAAACAAAAAAAAAAACGAAACAAGTTTTCTATTGTGCGTTTGGAGCAAAAAACACTTATTTATGGCCAGTCGACCAGTGCATCTCTACACTATACAGTATCATAAAAATATCTATATAACTCCTTCCCTGTATTCCAAGTCTTCCAAAGTCCTACAATAGCATTGTTGGAGGAACAGACTGAATTTAAGTCCTAGCTTTCATTGGCATGTTCATGAGCAATTCGTGAACAAACTGTTAATTTAAAATCATATTTTTGCCATTTTTGCTATGATAGGCCAGTAAGAAGCAGTGACAGGAAATTATAGGATCGGGTAGAAAGGGATTGGAAAAGGACCATAAGCCACTTCCCACAAGACTATGTTCTTTTAAATAAGATCTTCTCAAAGATTTGGTTGATCTAGTAGTAGTTCACAAAAGTGGTCAAATGATTCTCAAGTTTAACTTTTAATATTAAATTAAAGGGTTAGTTCACCCAAAAATGAAATTATCCCATAATTTACTCCCCCTTGGGATAAGGTGGTATAAGTGTTATTTCAAAACCGTTTTAGAAAAAGGACACCGGCCGAGTGGAATAACAAACTTGTAGCCAATTAGCAGGTAAGGGGCGTGTCTACTATTGATGGTGAGAAGAGCGCTCGCTCTCGCTCTGTGCACGTCATTATTCAAAACACACGAGTCACACATGACGGACATTAGAGAACTAGTCTAATATATGCTGCTTGACTATGCTCGTGTGTCATGTTCACTTGTTAGTCCATTTGCGATCGTATTGTCGCTCACTTCAGCGATGATAAAGACCCGTTCATTTCCACACCGTATGGAGCATCTAAATATCCTCACTGTGTGCTTCAAGCATCAGCTCACAAAATGTGTCCGACAAGTAAGATACTATACTCCTAATATATGTTTGTTTACTCTTTTTATGATCTATATAACCCTTATCCAGTCATAACTGTAATATGTCGTTAGCTGGACTGTCTTGCTTGTGTTCTATAAAGTTGTTCATGAGAACAGTTTGTGATTTTGTGATCGCTATAACTCTAATCTTGTCATAACTGTAATATGTCGTTAGCTGGACTGTGTGCTTGTGTACTATCGAGTTGTTCATGAGAACGGTTTGTGTTTTTGTGATTGCTGTAACTCTAATCTTGTCATAACTGTAATATGTCGTTAGCTGGACTGTGTGCTTGTGTACTATCGAGTTGTTCATGAGAACGGTTTGTGTGTGTTTTTGTGATTGCTGCAACTCTAATCTTGTCATAATTGTAATATGTCGTTAGCTGGACTGTCTTGCTCGTGTACTATCGAGTTGTTCACAAGAACGGTTTGTGTTTTTGTGATAAAAGGGATGACTTTTCATTGAATATTCGAGCTGGATTAGATACACAGAGATTCTGCCATAGCCGTTGATGCCTCTGGGTTTACATATGTGTGGGGCGGCGCTATCAAAACAGGGGCGAGACCCTTTTGGGGGTAGGGGCATGTTTGTTTTGGTGATTTGAAATACCAACAACGGTTACCAGATAGCACTTACCCCAACTTTAAGCCATCATAGGTGTATAATACTTTCTTCTTTCAGAAAAATATCCTGGCTCTTCCAAGCTATATAATGGGAGTGAATGGTACATGGACACATGATGTATTGACAAATGTGGAAGCACAGAGGACAGAGCAAAACAAAACACCGGTCACGAATTAGAAGTCTAAAACTAGAAGTTTCAGAGGATGTCAGAGAATTGTCAGAGGATACTGTTTACACACATCTGTTAACTTGCCGGAAGTGATTATAGTTTATAGTTATAAAGTTAGAAATACGGATATCTTCACTTCATCATTTCACTTCAGAAGGCCTTTATTAATCCCCTGGAGCTGTGTGGATTTCTTTTATGATGGATGGATGTGCTTTTTTGGGCTTCAAAATCTAAGGTACCATTCAGTCCCATTATAAAGCCTGGAAGAGCCAAGATATTTGTTAATATAACTCTGACAGTGTTGTTTGGCCTCAAGAAGAAAGTCATATACATCTAGGATGGCTGGAGGGTGAGTAAATTCTGGGATAATTTTCATTTTTGGGTGAACTAACCCTTAAACAGCTCATTTGGAATAGAAGATTAACAGTTAATAATGACCTAAATTGCAGCGCATTTGTCACACAAATGATCATATATCCTTTTGAAGCATTGACCCTTCAGTCCCCAATAATTGTAAAATGAAATGGTGACAAGTACCTGTACTTTAGTATATATACTTTTTTTTTTAAACTCCTCTGCATTCAATGGAAAAAAGAAAAATAGTACGAGTCAATGATGACAGAATAAATGTTTTGCACAAACTATACCTTGACCTTCAGTTTTGCTCTTAGCTGCGAGCTTGTGTGTCAGACGGTACAGAACTCCAAAACATTGGAACGGAAAGACAGACAGCTGACCTGTCAGAATATGATCATCATCACTGACACATTTGTTGCTTGTGACCATGATGGTTATTCACACAGACTGTGTTTGTCACGCCTGAGCTAATTTCAGCCTGACCTTTGTCACTATCATCTGAAACCAAGATGTTAGTCTGAATACACACTTTCTCTCTGTCATTGATATGTGGAATTAGGATATTTCAGTTAAATAAGAGGAAGAATTGGCCGTCATACTGAATCAACAAGAGCAACAACAACAACAACACTGTTGAGATTCCAATATGATAATCAGGTTTGTACAAAAAAAAAAATACAAATAATTTGTACAGATTGTAAATTATGTGAATCATCTCAGTAATACTTTGCTAACCATCTTGAATTCAACAACATTCAGCCAATCATGTACTGATAGTATGTGTTTATAGTAACAATTATTCAATATTAGATATTTAATGCATTCTAAAATCATGCACTTGTGTACCCCTAAATGGTAACTTTGCTTTCACACTTCACGCCACACCGCTCAGGTACTCGAATTTGCTAAACTATTTTATTGTTCACTTGTAAATGTTTAGTACCACATTTTTGTACCAATATACCATGCAACTCACAATTTTTATACAGATATAACTTTTTTTTTCTTCTTTTTTTTTTTACCAATGAAATAACATACAAGGCAATTGTAATAACGTCATTATTAATACTAAAAGAACACTTACCAAAGATTTCCCCATTCTTGGCATATTCCGTCACGAGGTACAGCATATTCTTGGTCTCCATGACCTGCATAAGTATGAAAAATATAATGTATGTTAGAGGTAGATGGCGTACATAAAACCAAAATACACATGAACCACATAGAGTGCAAAAACCATTGAGTGATAAAACGACTGCTACATTCAGCTGAAATCTGAAGTATCCCACTGAGTTCACAGTGTTATAATGAAACACACATGAATCAGAGTGGGATGCTAGTTTACTCGTAGGCTCGATTCATAGTGCAGTGTAAGAGCCAGCAATGTGTGGGAGGACTCCAGAATTAGCCAAAGCAAACAAAAAGATGAATAGACCTAAATGTAGTGAGGAGAAGCGGCATGTTATAATTCAGAAACATTCAAAGAGCCCCACATAAACACTACTGTCGGCCATTTATACAGTCAGTTAGTTTTGGGTTTACTGATACATCAGCCTCATCTCTACCAAGAGGCTTTTGTGTAAATCAGTCTTATCTGGGCTCAAATTGTAGGGGATTTTCTGCTCTTGCCATTTAAAGGCATTATAGGGTTGACTAATAAAATCAGCAAATAGGCCAGAATATGAATCATCTTTTAAACTCCTCAACTAATTCTCCTTTCCAGAAACTTGTTTTGATGGAAGCTGTGATCTCAGCCCTGTTCAGAACACAATGATCACAAAGCACCTCTTATTCCAATCAGCTGCCAAATAAGCAAATAACTGGAAATAATTCAAATTATCTCATGCGAATAGTTTATACTACACTAGCTGGCTGTCGGCTTATGTGACAAACCGCCAGTAGTATGTGAGTCACATTAAGTCACGCTGGGAAGGGAAGGGATGGGTCACGCTGTTGTCAAAGAACAAAGTAGGACTATCAATCAATTAGAAATGACATAATATGCCTATTCAATGCATTTGAGGTGTAGATTAAGTGCAGTTTTTTAAACTTGACTTTGGAGACAAAAACCTGGTATTAAATCTCATACATTTCTGTAGAATATATTAATGTATATAAGAATATATATGCAATATTAAATATTTGTTTTAATTAATTGCAATACATATACATCATTTATTATATTGCGACTATAAATAATAATAAAAATATTCATATGTGGGCATGCATATAAAATAATATACTGTATATGCAATTTTGAAAAAATGATCACACTAAATTTTCATGTTGAATTGACATTGCTTAAAGTTTCAACCAACAAATCATGCTACTTAAAAGCCTACAGGAAGGTGCTTTAAGAAATTTAGGATTATAGTGTGCTTGAAATGCATGTGCACATATGATTCCATTTGATATCTCCAAAGAAAAAGCTCAGATGTAAGGCTGCTGATGAATGATGTGTGAAGAGTCAGATCCCCACAGTAAATATGGAGCATTTGCTGCTGCATTACATGTACATGAGGGTGTATGTGCGGAGCAGCTGCTTGGTGTTAGGACCCTGAGCCGTGGCAGATGGGGCAGAGGGAAACCGGGGGTTAGAGATGAGATGGAAGGGCCTGCAGAGCTGCCCTCTGTTTATGAGGGCTGAAAGGAAATGACTAATTGACCCATGCCGTTTGAATGGACTAACCGTTGGAAATAATGATACACTATGATTACACGGCAAGGGGCTTGGACTGGTGCCGGTACGTTCTATAATAAGGAAGCGCTGTTCACATTCCCAAAAACCAAAGTGACCTAAAGTCTTACATAATGCTGCAGTGAAGTCACATTGAGGGAGAAGTTATCTCATCATCTAAGTGTTTGTGTGACTTTGACTCCAGAGTGTGAATGATCTCCTTTAAAAAACTGCCTTTTTCCAGCTGGACAACTTTAATGTGGTCATGTGAAAGTTTACAGTGAATAGTAGTTAACCATTAACTGTGGAGAAATGGCTGGTAATCTGGCATAATTTGCTGAGGTAAAATAGGAGAAGTGCATGATATATCATTTAATATATATTATGTTCCTCTTTTGTACATCACTTTGGATAAAAGGACGTGATAAATGCATAAATGTAAATCATGGCTTATTTTCTTGTACTTCCAGTCTTGTGTCAACGTCACCAGCTGTATATGTGTGACACTGAAAGACATTTTAAGACTAGTTAGCATTAAGTTAAAAAGATAAAACGTTAAAAACATTGTGCTGTTAACATGTTCCACCTCTGCTGTTTAATCGTCTTTCTGTTTACATGCATGTGATGGGCAACTTTTTTAGTTTTTCCAGCACTATGAGTATCTGTGTTCTATTCCATTTTGTGGTGCTCTATATTAATGCAAGAACAAGTGAACACCCCACATATAGACGTCTGATGCAGCCCTTTCCACGATCTTAGAAATGTACAAATGTTTGTCGCATTTCGCTCCCATAGTGACAGTCTCATGGAAGAATTAGTAATGAAACAGCCGTTGCCTTCTGCTTATTCACCATGGTTAAATTAAGGAATAATGATTATATAATTATCCACATAAAACAAATGACCACCAATATGTCTGAAACAGATTTTCTGCTAATTAACACAAATAATAATTTAAAAACTATAAAATAATTATTACTTAGGAATAATTATCTCAGAAATAATGTTTAAAGATGAACTTTTTAGTGAGAAAACATGGGTAATTCTCCATTTGTTCTTCACTAATCTCATATTTTTTATTAGAATACATCACATCCAGTCTGGTTATGTTGCATTTTATATAGTTGCAAAAGTTCAAATATGTTCAGCGCATCAGAAGCTCATATCGGATCTGAAATACTCTCCTTTGGAAATGAATAGCTTCTGGTCTGGTACTTTTGGAAGATGGTAAATAGGGTTTTTACATTTAAATATTTTATTTACTTAGCGAGCAAAACCAATATGATTGGTGTAGTCTACTAGCTGAGGCCTTTTCAGTGACATATATCATATTAGCTAGCCAGGTTAAAGGATTTTGTTATTATTTTAATATGTTCCTTGAGGTTCACTTATGTTTATCAAGGTTTTTTTGGATCAGTTTTTAAGTGTCAACTTTCAAGGGAAACCGTATTAACGGTCAGTTGCTAAAAACATTCATATAAAACTGTAATTTAAAGACAAAGCATTAAGAAATAATTACTTTATTGTTTGTGATCCAGCTGCTGTCAGTTACAATACAGTTGGCGGTTTGATCTTTCAACAAAAGTTTCTTTGAAAACTCTCCATCAGATTGTGCCTCATTTACAAAACAAAATGCTCTGAACAAACATATAATTCTTATACGCGATACAGGGTGCCATTAAAAACATATATATCATCCACTTGTTCCAGATGCTGGGAACCTTCTAAAGTAAAATGTGATGATGTAAAATTATTTGTCGATGTATTTTCCTGTGTGATGTCATAAATCTCACTTTTTTTTTAGAGCTTTATTAAATAAATGCTTTGTTTATAAGGAGGATATTTTAAATGATGAAACTTGTGGGATATTTTAATGATACAAAGACTTCTTAAATGTAAAAAGATCAAGGCAAATTTGTTTTCTCATGCCATGACCCTTTTAAAGTAAAATCATTGGTTAATGCAGATGCTTCTCCTTCAAATTAAAAAAAGAGGAGCACCACAAGCTATGTATCATATAAGAGCAAATACTGGCAGAAAATGGCCTGGGCAGGCATTACCTGGTACAGTTTAATAATGTGCGGATGGTCCAGCATTTTCATGATCTGCACTTCACGATAGATCTTCTCCAGGTTTACAGCATCTAGCTGGGTCTTGTCAATGATCTTTATAGCCACCTGTTGAATTAAGGACACATTCTCATTGGTACGGTGCCTAATGCCTCAAGCTACACAGTGAAATTCATTAGTCTTGTTGCTGTCTGCAGTGCAAGTTGATCCAGTCTTCACAAGTCCCAGCGCAGATCAAAGGCAGAAGACACATGAGCAAAGCTAATACACACCTAACCGTCAGGTTAACGGCTTAACTAGTGAAGTAGGCTAATGATCCAAATGATCTTATTTTCCCACAGGCTTTTTTTCAGCTTTTGCATGACAAATGGGAGAAGAACAGAAGTAATTTACCATTTCCTAAACACTCAGAGAAGAAGCAGAGAAACCAGAACAGATTTCAGAGTTAAAGACTTTTCGATATTATTTAATGCCAAATATAATGCCAAGATGTTTATATTTTTAATGCCAAGGCACAGCTCAACAACAACCAAAAGGATTTTTTTCTGCTGGTGATTATTACCCTGCCAACATTTTCACCAGCCCTTCCACAATTGATCAATAATTATTAAAATCAGGTTATGGAAATTATATACATTTAGTGTAAGGAGGTTGTGAGCAGATGAAAATGTAAGTAGGGAATGCAAAAATCCAAACTGATGACCAGGCAAAGAGAAACATATTATAATTACATAGTATATGGCATTTGGATCCAAAAAAAATAATAATCATGTATAAAACGAATGCTTACACACAAACAAGACGTCATCTATGTTATTCAGCTACATAACATTATCTTGGTGAGAATCAGCAGAATTTCACAGAAATACAAATGTTTACATTTGCAATGAATAAAACATATGTACATGATCAATCATGGATGAATGCAAGATAATTGAAATGTACTGGACAAGTGACAGTTTTGTCTACTGGCCTGAAACTCTCTCACACTGACTCCAGGCCAAGATAATGGAAACTGACTGAAAACATTACAGCACATCACCCCCTGTGAATCAGCTGTCATATGTGAATGTGGTTAGTCACTCTCATTGGCAGTAACAGTGATCCAACTGTCCGTTGAAACCATGAACAAAGCAGGCAATAATGGAACAGATACACAAAGCGGTAGACGCTTGTACCAAGAGCTTGTATATTCTGAAGAGAACTCAGAGGGAGAACAGAGAAATCACAAAACACAAGAGAGACTGATGGGAAGCTCTTGGAGCCGAGACAGTGTCGTCCCCACAGAAATGAAGAAGCCTCAAGGCAGCCATTGCTGAGATGCATCAACTCTGTACAATATAATCCTATTACATATCTTAATTCCCTCACATACTGCTCCAATGCTAAACTCTGCATCTGCAGACTTGCAGACAGTCTGAAAACCACAGGAGCTCAGAGCAAGGGTAAACTACAGCTCACAGCCTCACACCTATAACACCCTGAACTAAAACTTTACTGCAGAGCAACATAATCAGAGTGGCACAATGTCACCAGAGGGCATGAACCTAGGGTTTAAAAAAAAAATCATTTGATAAAGACCACACTCAAAGAGCAAACATTTTAGAGCTTAGTGTAACTAGAAAATGTAAAATGTTTTTAAAAAATATATAATTTTCATGACAATTTCCTGGTTTCTCTGACCCTGTGTCATGCATTCAGTGCTCAGCAGGGATTCTTTGCAAGGAATGTGAGACAAACATCAGCTCAGGTTTGTGATGAGACGACATCCATTATCACAAAATCACCCTTTGCTTATGCAACCACTGCACAAATGCACAACAGCACAGCCCATTTTGAAAAGGGCACTAAACCAGCATAATTTCTTGCTATTGTACACAACCTTTGTCTTTCTTTGACACCTAGTTTCAGACACAATTAAAGCTGACAATGGTTGAATACTCTGCATATTTCCATTGAGGTGTTAGGCTGCTAGATGTGCATTTCAACTTAAAGCGAAAAAAATGTTCCAGTAATTAACATTGATGTTATCTAGGTTTGATGGTGATGCTATTTTATAATAAACATCACTAATTAATCACTATTTTAATTAATTGATTTCATTGAAATATTTCACATAAATGTTGATCAAATTATTTAAAACATATTTAAAACAATCAGCCCAGAAGTAGTTATAAAACATCCCAGCTGGTTTCTTGAGCAAAACAATTCTGATAGCTTCAGACAAACAGGTTGTTCATTACCCAAAGATTCGCACATAACTAGTGTCAATAATACTATGATATGATCAAGCCAGTGTGAGTAAACTTAGAGACTGTAACTTTGTATCTAGTAGTTTTTCTGTGCACACACACGGGTTATTTCACGTATTTAGGTTAGCTCATATATTTTCAACTCACCTCTGTCTTAGTTATACGATGCCTTGCCAGTTTTACAACAGCAAAATTCCCCTTTCCAAGAGTCCGTTCGATATCGTAGAAGCCCACTCGGACAGGACCCCTGAGCACTGGCTTTTGGTGACAGTCAGCCATGACCATGCTGTTAATGAAACACTAGGGTTTGGGGTGAGAAGATAGAGACCTGCCACTTGAGCCTCAAGATAACGAGGTCGGCAGAGGCTAAAACGTGTAGAAATGCCAGCGTGCCGGCTACGGTGCTCGCTGACGGTCCGCTCCAGTCTTACCAGGAGAAGTAGAGTGTATAGGAGCGCGGCGAAGTGTCACGCCACCTCCGCCAATACAATAGAGCTCTAATATTTCAGCTGTGTTTGCGAGAGTACACGAGTTGACTTGCAGGAGGCATCATGTTCTCTGGTTGACGTGCATTGACGTCAGAGCCTATGGGGGTATTTGTACAGGGGGCGTGGCTTCGAGGCGCTTCCACACTCCAGTGCCAAATCGTTTCCAAGACGACCAGACCCACCTCTTACGTCAACGGCCAGAGCGTCGCTTGTTTGCTCGATCGCTGGCTGTGAAACCCTGTGCCACCAACAACTTTGATAAAGTCTCTCGCGTACTTCAGTCGAGGAATGAGAGCCGAAGGAGGGGGTGCTCGCTATATTTGAAAGCTGTGCGCTTTGTTTTTCTGTCTGTATTGTATGTCAATATCAAGTATCCTTTAAGTCAGCGGGGTTCAAACTTTTAGGTGCTCGCGCCCCTGACCCCCAACTGTGACGATCATCGTGCGAGGGACCCTTATCCTATTTATACTGCGAACAATGTATATTATAAATATGTCACAATATATTTTTGCTTTCTATTTAGTATTTTTTTATATATTTGTGCTGTACTGTAAGATGTATTTATCTATTCACTAGCTTATTTAAATATATTATTTATTCATTTATATTATTTATTCGTTTTTTTTTTATCGTATTATGTATTTAATAATCCCCTTAAGAAGCCACACGAACCGGCCTTAAAGGGATAGTGTACCCAAAAATGTGCATTTTGCCATTACTTATTCACGCACAAGTTGTTCCAAACCTGCATGAATTTCTGTCTTCTGTTGAACACAAAATAATACATTTTAAAGAATGTTGAATTCCATAGTACGAAAAAAAACAAGTCTATGATAACCGTCAACTGTTTGGTTACCGACATTATTTAAAATATATTATTTGGTGTTTAACAGAATAAAGACACTCGTACATGTTTAGAACAACATTAGGGTGAGTATAAGTAACGACAACATTTTGCGGTGAACTATAAGTAATCACATTTTGACACGTGACAGCTAGACATCAAAGCAATCGTAGCCTACCACATATTTGCTCTATTACATCATCATATAAAGCAGATTTTCGTTACAAACATTAAATGTCTTCAAAGAATCAGATGAGCGAAAGCGGTATCGTGCAGTAGTGAACATTGTATACAACAGTTAAATACACAGGATATTAGTAGGCTATAGTATGCAAGTGAAAAAAAAAAGACAGCGTACGTTTTCATTAAACAAATATGTCCTCAATGCTGCAAGTTAATCAGCCTATCATATGGCGACATCTCCTGGACACAATGCTGTACCGCTATTCAAATAAAATACTTCCCTGCTTCTGCAGGTCTGACGTCAGAGAATTCAGGAGAATAAATAATGCATTTCCAAATAGGGCAGACCTTTGGATCAATGCACTTCTGTAGTTTTTGTAGTCATGAAGATTTTATAGAAACTGCACTCACGAAGAACAATTTTAGCCAATGAAATATTTTATAAAATAAGCATAACTAGAAAAAAAAGTACACTTTACTTTCACTATAAAAATACACTTTCCTCTTCCGTGCCTGATTTTAAAACTCCCTGAAATTACCAGGTTTTCCATGAGTGTGGAAACAATGTTGATTAACTATAAACAGCTTTTCTATGTTTAAGAATAAGTCCAAATAACGTGACGGCATTATTATTATTATAAGGACAGAGACAACATATAATAATTTACAATCTTAAGCTCATTATTTTTCTTTTTTTCCTCACAATTTCATACCCAAAACAAAAATACATAATAAGTATGTTACAATAAATGTTTTATGCATACAAATCCTTTAGCTAATACCTTAAATTCTGTTTTCCATCTACACAATGGATCTTACAAAGCAGCTACATAGTCTTTAAAAACAAGGGAACAACAGTAGGTATCCTTTAAAGAGGCCGTTTTCAGAGACATAGAAGGATGTTGTTGAGATGGGCTGAGAGGTCAGCGTACTGTTTTGTGGATTTCCAAAAGGGAAGGTCCTGTTCCAGGATGCCAGCTTCCACAGAGGAAGCTCTCACAAGCCGATGACACCTTTATGCTTCTTTGTATAGTCAGTTATGGGAACCCGAGCTTCACTGAACACTCCTGCATTAGATCCCCATTCGCTTCCCCATCCTTCACACTAGGTCACAGAGTGCACATCAAAGAGCAGGCATACAGGCTGGAGATGAGATCAAACATGGTGCCACACTGGTGGGAGAGAGGTCGGTATACTTTACCAGTCAGTATATACTGTATAGTGCTTTAGTATCCATATATGTCATTGTCCACCCATCCGGCCTCTACCGCCGCAGGGCTCCGACAAGTCTCGTAAATGTCATTGGTGACAAAACCGCACTGTGTGGGGTGGCTAGGAACGTTCTCGTAGTCCTCGAACTGACTGTTTGGGGATGTCACGCTAAATGTTCTGTTAATTTCAGAGCTCATGTATTCCAGGTGAGCTCCAGACTGGTTGAATTTGTTGGTGCGATCAGAAGCATTTTGACTTTTTGGAGCTACTGGACGCACCCACTGCCCTGGCACGGCATAGATTTCATTCTGTTCTTTTCTCCTTCAAAGACACAGTCGCAAAGTATATTAATTTATGGCAGGGTGAAAGACGAAATGGTTCATGGAGATGATCAAACTGTGAATTGATGAAAATGTGTGCACTGCATTACGCACCTCCTTGACATGACTCTGAAACAGAACACCCCCGACACCACCAATATCAACAGCAGCATCACAGGGAGAATGGCCAGGAGGATGTAGTAAATATTAATTGTGTCATCTGAAATAGATACTAATAGAAAGGCTATAATTATTGAATGATTAAAATATAAATATGAATCAAATATAATATAATGTATTTATTTATATTAATATTAATTGCATCCAAAATAAAAGTTTGTGTTTACATCATATGTCTGTGAATAATTATTATGTATAAATAAATACACACAAATTACACACAAAAAGTACTGTGACTCAGACCACAAAATCATAAAGTCGCAAAGGTATATTTGAGGCAATAGCCAGCAAAACATTTTCATTTATGCCAAAAATCCTTAGGATATTAAGTAAAGAAAGATCATGTTCCATGAAGATATGTTGTACATTTCCTACAATAAATATATGAAAAAAATTATTAGTAGTAGTAATATGCGTTGCTAAGGACTTAATTTTGACAACTTAAAAGGCAATTTTCTCAATATTTAGACTTTTTTGCACCCTCAGATTCTCGGTCAAATATTGTCCTATCCTTACAAACCATACATCAATGGAAATCTTTTTATTTAAAACATTTACCCTTCTGACTGGTTTTATGGTCCAGGGTCATATATATTTAAGATTTTTAATTTTTATATATAAACTATTTATATATTAATTATATAAATACATACAGTTTATAAATGCAAATATTTCATATATGTATATTTCATATTATATATATATATATATATATATATATATATATATATATATATATATATATATATATATATATATATATATATATAATATGAAATATACATATATGAAATATTTGCATTCATATATATATTATATATATATATATATATATATATATATATATATATATATATATATATATATATGAAATTCATATATATATATATATATATATATATATAATATGAAATATACATATATGAAATATTTGCATGTATAAACTGTATATGTTTATATAATTAATATATAAATAGTTTATATATAAATATTAAAAATCTTAAATTATATATATATATATATATATATATATATATATATATATATATATATATATATATATATATATATATATATATATATATATATATATACACACACACACGAATGAGTGTGTATTTACAGTATATATATATATATATATACATAATTATACACAGTACACATATATTATGTAAATACTAACTTTTATTTTTGATGCAATTAATTGCAATTATTCAATTTGACAGCACTAATATAGATAGATATATTTGAATATTATTAATTTTTTCCTCAAAATCATCAGGAATTGTAAGGGATGGAACTTGGTTATTCGGATGACCATTTATTGCTGTATTACCTGATGACTCTGAGAGTTCAGTTTTTATCCTGTCATTGTCAACAGTAAAGGGCGGATGCTTTGGCACCCGGGTCAGGCCATCAATACCTTAGAACAAGAATGACAGGGAATGATGAATAAGCATTTATAATGTTTGACCTTAAAGGGATAGTTCACCCAAAAATTAAAAATAAATAAATACTATGGAAGTAAATGGGGACCATAAACTGTTTGGTTACAGACATTCTTCAACATTTCTTCTTCTTTGTTCAGCAGAAGAAAGAAATGCATACAGGTTTAGAACAACTTGAGGGTGAGTAATGAAAGAATTTTCATTTTTGGTGGTGACCTATCCCTTTAAAGATGATGACTGAGATATTATGATTATGAGTAAAAGTATAATTCCACTTCAACCACTAGAGGATTTTTAAAGGAAGAATTCAACTAAAAATTATAATTATGTCCTTTTAATGTGTAGGCTACACATTTACACACCCAAGAATTTTACAGTACCAAAGAATTTTTGCAGAATTTTAAAGCTGCTTTTTTCTAAACTATTATAGTATTTATTAAAGGTGCACTATGTAGTATTTTTGCAGTAAAATATCAAAAAACCACTAGGCCAGTGTTATATATTTTGTTCAGTTGAGTACTTACAATAACCCAGATGTTTCCAACTATTTGTAAATTGTGAGAAAATTGCTATTTTAACTAAGGACAGGGACGTTTCAGCAATGCGTTTGAGGCAGTCGCCTGTCAATTGCGTCAAATCTGCGCTACCCTCGGTTTCGGCTTTTATTTGGCAGGAGCGCTTTACTCTTAGCAGTGTGAACAAGTGAACACACGGAGTAACGTCATAACATCATTTTAAACACACTTAAATGTATCTAATATGATAAACAGAGCTGCATTACCTCAAAATCATAACCGGAAGAGCGGATCAATGCAGGCGCCCGGCGACTGTGTCCCGTCCTGTCATAATAAAAGTCCCGGTATTCGCGAGGCGGGTATTTGTTTAACAATCGCTCCAGCAGCTGTGCTCAGGATCACAACACTCGGTCCTGATCTGCTTTACACTACAGTAACGTTAATAACCGCATGCATGAACGTGATTTCTGCCCAAGTCCTATTTTCCACCGGCTGTGAGGTGAAGACCACATCTCCCAAGATGCTGCGCTCACACTTTGCGTCATCAAACTACACATTTGTTTTGAATAGGCGCCCTCCAGTGGACAGAAAGTTGCATAGTGCACCTTTAATATTTAGAATTTACATTTTACTTTAAGTTTTTCAAATTTTATTATGGGCTTTGTCATTTAAAGCTGCTGTCCGTAACTTTTTTTGTGTTCAAGATTTACAAAAATGATATAATGAAAATGTACAACATGAATCCATTTTCCAAACCGTGTTTTTGTCTTACCCTGAATCATTATGGTACACTTATAATAAGTATTTATATTGGGACTATTTCAGGCCAGACTGGTAGGTACCACTGCGGAGGAGCACAGTCCCTGCGTGATCCACCATAGACATAAACAGAGAGAAGTAGCTCCGGCTGCAATGTTCTTCCGCAAGATGCATGCAGTTCTGTTTATTTAACCACTAGAGTGCAAAAAGTTATGGTCTGCAGCTTTAAATAAATATTTAGAATTTATTTTATTTCAATTTGAGTCATTTAAGTCAACAACTTAAAACTTGTTCATCTCAGTCAGTTGTTTTAGTTTTTAATGACAGCAACACTGGTAAAATGATGAGAAAATATTTATTTTTTGAGTAACTATTTCATTAATCTTTAACTTTATCTGAAATTAATGGTAATAAAAAAAATGGTAATATCTCACAACAGTTTGGGCACTCTCACTTATTAATATACTGTATATTATTAATAAGTAACATAGAATATCACCATTATTGTGGCAAAAAAAGAAAAGAATCAAACATACCAGATAGAATGTATGGATTAGTTTACCTGTATGTGTAGTGATATTTCCTGCTGGAGTTGGGACAGGATGCTTCTCTAAAACACAGGAGTTTACATTTGAAGTCCTTTTACATAATATGTTGAAACCAAAAGATGCTTGACTGATATTTGTTCTCTATTAAACATCTTAATGTGACAACTAACATTAACACAAGGATAAAGCTTACCGTCTGAGTACTTGCAGATGAAATTATTCCTGGAGTTGCAGTTGTAGTCAGTCCACTTGAACATGTTGCGTTTCTTCTGGACAGCAGAAGACGAGGGCCGATGGAGTAACGCCACACACTGATCAAGGCCACAAGAGGGCTCCGTCTCCAGCCAGTTCCTAAAAACACAACACACTCACTGAACATACTATTTTAATTTCACTTAAAGGCATAGTTAAACAAAAATTGAAAATTTCCGTTATCATTTACTCACCTTCGTGATTCAAGACTTGCAGTGTTATTTTAGCATTATTTACTATTAATATTTATATATTTTTATAAATTATATAATATTTTTTAATATCAAATAGCTGTTATTTTTACATTTTAATATTAGTAATTTTGCTGTCCTTTTGTCATTTATAGCCTAGCTTTAATTCATTTTTATTTCTGTTTTAGTCATTTAATTTTAATTTATTTATGTTAAATAGTTGCAAAAGTCCCATTTAAAGGTAGGGTAGGTAGGAATGATCTAAAACACTTTTGTCCAAATTTGTTTAAACTTTCTTCATATGTCAATACATAATTAAAATGTAAGTACTCTGAAAAGGAGAGTATAAAAATCGAGTGACTCTAGACTTTTTAATCTGCAATAAACACCGCTCATTATTTTTGTTCAGGACGAAACAAGTGATTGGCTTGGGCGACTGTCACTCTCTATCGCTACCATGGCAACCACCGCTTTCACTTACAGGATCTGCCCACATGCGTGTGCTCGTTTGATTTGAGCAGTTCAAAAGGCAAGAAACCTAGGCAAAATAATGTCAGAGAAAGAGCATTCAAAATTCACAGTGCAGGGTTTTACAGTCAGCGAAGACAGTACAAAAAAAGGCAATCCACAAAAAGTCTTTGGATAAACAAAGAAATCAAATGCGAGTAAATATCGGCGTGGCTTTCCAACGATGGCGATAACCGAGAGACCTTAAAAAACGACTCACTGCTGGCTGTATTTCTGCTGGACAGGTAATCTTTCACTTTGATTATACATTTTTTTTGTATATGTTTTCATGAAGCATGTATCAATAGCACATGAAGCTGCCTAATATAGCTAACATAACATTACTTAGCATAAAGTTAAAATGTTATACACTTAGCCGTTAGTAGAGATGATAAATAGCCTATTCAATATGCTTAGCTTAAGTTGATCGCTGTCATGTTGAATTTCGCAAAATGTAACTTTAGATAACAAAATGCATGTGCAAAAGCTAGTACACCGCATCCAGGAACTTTTTTTAGAACTAAGTTAGCTTTAACTACTACTAATCAACAATGCTTTCATCATTACATGCAAAACACTGTATGTTATGAATCTTACACGAAATTCATCTTCATCACAGTATAACTGATGTTATTGGAATAACGTATCGATGCTACCCATTTTCTTTGCCTTATAAATGTAACTAGCTTGTTACCAAATCAAACAAAAATATATTTTAAACTTTACCAGTATCAGTATTCTAGCTTGATAGTGAGTACTAAAAGACATCTTATTTGTTTATATTCATACTGATAAAGTTAGATTTTTAATAACATGTGATTCTGACATGATGTGACTACATGCACTCCTGGTCTCAGGTAAATAATGCGTCTTCCAGCTGAGCGGCCGGTGAGGCGCGTTCATGTGTTTTGGGGGCGTGGCTTTCGAAAGAGCCCAGAAGGGAGAAGGTGGAGTGAATGGAAATAATGAGCTGTCTTTAAAACAGTCGTGAGAGGTCTACAGACACTCAATTTTTATACTTTCTTTTTCAGAGTACTTACATTTTAACTATGTATTGATATATAAAGAAAGTTTAAACAAATTTGGAAAAAGTTTTTTAACCAATTCTTACCTACCCTACCTTTAAGTTTTTCATCTAATATTTATGATGTATATATTTATACAATTTCGGTAGTTACCAAGAACTATTCGGGTATTTTTTTGATATGCCAAAATTATCATATTTTTGTTCGATAGTTCAGATTTTAGTTAACAATAAAAGAAATAAAAAAGCACATTTATGATTCTTTTGTGCACTTTTTGAAGCTTGAAAGCTTCAGCCCCCATCTATTTTAACTGCAACCAGAACAATATTCAAAAAAACGTCCTTTTGCAAAGAAGGAACGCCGTAGGAAAGACATGAGGATGAGAAAAAGATGACAGAATCTCTAAAACCAAACATATGTGTAAAAATCATCAGAATTTTCAGGATGTTATTACTGAAAATCTCTTACCTAAATGTGGCCTGACTGTAATCCAGCCAGTAATACTGTGCTGAACAATCAGTGGTATATTGTGGACTCCTTCGTAACCCAATCCAGAAGTCTCCATCAGTGGCCCGGAGCTCCTGTACAAACTTCTCCACCAGACGCTGCTCATTCTCTGTCTCGATACTGAGCAGCTCCCCATCATCCTCCCTGCATTTCTGTCTGGCTGCCTCAAAGCTCGCTCTGAGCCTGTTGTCCTGGAAGCTTGTGATCTTATAGCAAGGCTTCTCTGTCCCTCTCCGACATATCCTGTGATCTACAAACCACATCACCAAAAACACAGATGTTAGTGTTGTAGAACCTAAAGTACTGTTATGGAAATAATGTGGGAACCCTTATAGGAAAGTTGGCGCAGGGAATTAAGTGAGCAAAGAGAGGAAGAAACCAGGAGAACTTCCACATACTGTCAGGCGGAAAATCCTCTCAAGCAAAGTCATGTGTGCGACAGCCATCAGCCATATCCTCTCTGACTGAAAAACAGCTGTGACCCAAATTTTAAACCCTTCTTATCCGAAAACTGTACACAAACAAACCACTTTAACATACAATGAAGAGTCAATTAAGCTGTAGGTAAACGTTTTGCTGTATTATCAGATGTGTATATTCGTTAAATGTTTCTGCAAAACGCTTCAGAAATCTTCATTTGAAAAGACTGGGGTCAGTTAACCGAAACCATCGTATTATTTGACTGTCAGTCGTACATATTGTGCACTCGAAGTTTTGTTTCAACGCATGTAAGAGGCATGCAAAATCTAACGGAGCCAGATCGTTTGAATATCACTGTGCATGAACCGACATTTTACATAAATACGTACAAACTCACCGCCGAAAACGCTGGATGCGCAGCTGGGATGGAAACAAACTGCCAAAACAGTTCCGATCAGTTTTATGAACTCCATCTCTACATAGTTTCAAAAGGCGTGTGATTGCCACGACTCGACTGTTCCAAGATCCTGGCAAAACGTCCCGCTGTCAGACGAAACAACAAACGCAGGCGAAGTTTTCGCTCTGACCCAAGAAAGCTTTTTAGGCTGCTTGAGTCTCCGTCCGAATGAATGTGCCTGCCAGCAGAAACTGTTGTTGCTGCTTTTGTGCCTGACACTCTTTGTGCAAATGTAAAGTGTCCCAAAGAATGTTCTTTATAATGCGTTTTTTGTTTGTTGGCTCCTTTTTAAATAAATTAGTAAACAAAAATAAGACAAATGCATAAATAAACAAACAGTGGAAACTTAAAAGTTAAATAAAAATATGAAAATGTTTGCAAATAAAAACACCCCTAGTTTTTTTCTTCTTGTTTTCTGATTGTCACAGAAAAGATTATCCCGAATTCCATTTGTTCACAAACATGCAAACAAAAATTAGTATGCATTTAAATAATGGTTAGCTCCATTTATATATTTTTCATGGGACAGATGCCAAAATAAAATTAGGCTAAATTATTATTATTATTTCTTATTAAAAAATCTAAATTGTTTTTATGATGCAGTGCTTGTGTTTGACCTCCGTACACAGTAAAATATTTAAATAAGTTACCTGGTTGCCTTCAAATTTTGAGTTCATTGAAATTAAAAAATGTGAGTTTATACAATGAATTTTTTTTGAGAATTGACGTTTATTCAAATATTATTAAAAGATTTTGTATGCATATTTGGTAATTGTGTGTGTTTTATTTGTGATAATGCAGTGAAACATGCCAAACTGGGCTATTTTCATGATTTATCACATGTGGATCACATACTATAATATTTAGAGTTTTTATTTATTAAACCAATTTCCTTCATTTCCTTTCAACTAAAAGTTTTAATTTCAATAAACTCAATAAAATAAAATAAAATACATTTTAAGGCAACCAGGTTAAATACTTTTTAAGTTAATCCAACAATATTTTAACGATGTAAATATGTTGCAGGAGATAAGTGATAAGTAACAGTGTCCTTCATCTTTCAGCACAGTTTTCTAATTTTCCTGTTTAACTATTACATAAGTACCAATCACCAGTGTGCAATCACTGTATAGTGTCTAATTCATATAAAATCAGTTCAGAGACATGTGCAGAGGGACCAGTTTTATTTAGCTCACAAGCAAACTGACAGAGGATGTATGATGACTTTTTATGAGGCTGACTGTTGTGCAAATCAAAGGAGTTCAGTCACTGCTGCTGACCCTGCCAGCTCACAGTCAGACACACACTGTCCCCAGGAATAGGAAGTCAGTCAGGAATGAAAGCACAGTTTTTCAACAGCCTGTTTCCTCTTCATCTTTGTGGTTTGTTTTTGTCCTTTTTCATTTCCAGACATTTTCCCCTTGACCTGACAAAGAAAATAAATTCATTATACAGAGTCTAAACTGGAAAGTATAAACTGTAAAACTTTTTTTGGTGTTTGTGGCTGTTACAAGAGACCCAATTACAACTTGGGTTAAATTCTTGGAAGAGGAAACCTCCTACAGGCTCCTATGTGTGTGTAATGCAGTAAGATCTGGTATTATGAACAGATCCTACAGATGTCATGAGGTTTAGGAGAAGTAAGGGTGAGGCCATCAGGCCAGTGGCATTGCATGTGCAGTTTGTTTGTGCTGATCTCTGGCAGCCTGCCTGGACTGGCCCTCCGCACAGAATGCAGTCTGTCATGTCTCTTTTATTAGGCTCAAGTCACTTCTTTTGAGAACCACTAACCACTGTGTTGTATTGAGTAACTATTTAGACTTACATTTTATGCCAGTTCATTTTCTGTTTTTCTCCACCATAAAGTCACAGCACAATCCCTGTGTATTGCTCCTGAATTAATCATTTTTAAAGCTGCAGACCGTATTTTTATTTTTTGGTTAAAGCTACACTGTGTAACTTTTTTTTGTTTATTCTTAGCTAAAAACACGTAGTTCTTTCAAAAATATATGTGCTCATTAATGTATATTTACTTCTTTCAAGTAATAAAGTATTCTTGTAAGTTTATAATATGCCATTGAAAATACATACGGGTGAGGGGTTCAAATGCCGGTCGCCATGTTGCCTCTCCATTTTGAAAGTGCATTAGCCAAAGAGGGACCTACCCTTAATTTCAAGCTTTGCCTTTCGCGTTTTAACATTCGATGGCACCGTGTCGAATATGAAGAGGGGGATTGCCATGCTAATCTTGGACTAAATCGGCCACCGTAGGAGTTAAAACGAAATCAGAATTGAGAGGAACAGAAACTAATATTCACTGAATGGTCATATACCTTTTCACCGCTAGATGGGGGAAAATATCACACAGTGTAGCTTTAAAGTCCAAGATTAACATGGAAATCCCCCTTTTCATATTCGACACGGTGCCATCGAGTGTTAAAACGCGAAAGGCAAAGCTTGAATTTATGGGTATGTCCCTCTTTGGCTAATGCACTTTCAAGATGGAGGGCCGACATGGCGACCGGCATTTGAACCCCTCACCCGTATGTATTTTCAATGGCATATTATAAATTTACCAGAATACTTTATTACGTGGAAGAAGTAAATATACATTAATGAGCACATATATTTTTGAAAGAACTACGTGTTTTTAGCGAAGAATAAACAAAAAAAGTTACACAGTGTAGCTTTAAAAGGGATCTAAAATCAAATTTTTGAGCATGCTTTGCGTCATTACGTCACGTCTGAATACGTAAAGAATGAGTCCAGCTTAGTAGTAGTATCGCATGTGAGGATGCTGCAGGTAATAATAATAATAATAATAATAATAATTTGCTATAATTTGAAGTATATCAATAATACTAATTTACATGGTTTGATGTTATATGAGCTAAGCGATCGTTAGATCGTTTAATCTCGTTGGTAGTCTGGTTTATTGTAATGTTTTTTTTTTCCTTAGTTGGTCAGAACAAAAGGCACTTTTAAGACATGTAAGACATGTAACTTACTTGTTCAGACAAGAAAATTCCTATTTTGGTCATATTTTTAAGACACATAATCTGTGATTCCGGAAAGCAGTATCCACAAGGTGTTGTGATTGATAGCCAGCCACACATACTCCTCAAAACATAAGATTCATCCACGCTGAGGAGCTGACGAATCGAACGGACACTTTCAGGTACATGCGCTTCAGAGTTGACAAACTCTGGATTAAACCTGAGTTAACAGAGAACGTTTATACCAAGCTTTGAGAGACCGTTGAACTTAATCTAAACCAGGTTGGATTTGTCAAATCTAAACCTACTCTAAAACTCAGAGTTTCAGCTAACTTCATGCAGCAGGTCTCTGGGCTAGGCTGTGTGTCCAACGGCTTAGGCATGAAGCAGCTTTTGCGCATGAAAGTACCTCAAAACAAAATTTGCACTGGCTTCAGGGGCAAAATAATGATTTATAGAAAGAGCTTTGGTGATAATTAAGCTAATATTTAAAGAGGTGATTAATTAAAAAATCAAATTTCCCTTGAGCCTTGATATATAAAAGGTCATGGTATAAGAATATCCAGTAAGGTTTATAACTAAAAACTTTCTTTTTAGAAAAAGAAAAACTTTTATTGGCACCAGGCCCAGAAAACGAGGCTCTCAAATCAATGACATATAGCCGCTTCCTTCTACAGATAAATGTTTATGCCTGCTTCTATGGCCTCGCCCACTGATTAGTGGAGCGAGCAATAAACACGTGGGACACTGGATTTGCAGATTGATTTTGAGATTAAAACAAAATGCTGTGCCTTCTATAGGTATTGGATCCGGTGTCATGACAAATCCTGTCCCCCTGTGAAATCGTGAAATCTTTTAAATGGCCTCCATTGACATTCAGTACATTCCCACATATAGTATCACTGGCTGTACAATAATTTGACAATGCGACGAAAATATTTTTTGTGAGCAATGCATTTTCCATAGCCTGGATGCAAGTATTATTTTAACATCCAGATATGCGTACACACGGTCTCTTAATAACTGAGTTTGAGAAGATACCAGATCTACTGCCACACCCTCAGGCAGTTTGACTATGGGATGAAAGCTAATGGGTTCAAATATAAATATTGTTTTCATTTATTAGTTGGGTTATATTATATATTGTGCTCAAACCATTAGTATAGTAAGAAAATATTTTTTTTGTATTAAAGCAGGACAGACCTAACATAAGTTATGATTAGGCCTATTATTATCAGACATTGATGGCTATCAATATCATTGCTAATTCACTTTTAAAAAATATTGGTGTTGCTGTTTTTCAATTGTTAAACCAGCAGGTGGTGGTGTTGTTCTGGGATTGTTCTATTTTTTTTCTGAAGAGACTCGACTGTTCCTGGTTTGCTCAGATCTTAGATAGGCTAGACTACGCTAATATGGTATCAATTGTCATACCTAAAAGGATATCTATTTTATAAATTTCCCATCACATAATTATTACTACGAAGGAAAGAAGTAGAATGCTTACAAGTTACAACAAGAGAAAACAAATTTTTAAGAAATGTGATTGTACAGTTGTATTGCAGGGCCTTAGGCCCTTAATCATGAAAGGGATAGTTCACTTTGAAATTAAATTTTGATATGTTTTAGCTTACCTCATGGGCATCCGAGATGTAGGAGTATTTGTTTCCCCAGTAGTTTCAATTTTGATCATTTTAGGTCAAACCGTTCTTGTCTATGCCTCACATAATGCAGGTCTATGGTCACCACCTCAAAGAGCATACACAGAGAAGTCCAAATTAAACAATTCCCCATCGTAAGTACACACTGATGGCCTAAGACATGAAACGAGCCACAGGGAACACGCACGCGTGCCCTCGGATCAATCGGACGTAGTGCTGTACAAGAGTTAAAAACTATATAAATACTGTTCGTTTTCTCACACAAACCGCTCGTTTCGTGTCTTAGGCCATCAGTGTGTACTTACGATGGGGGATTTTTTAATTTGGACTTCTCTGTGTATGCTCTTTGAGGTGGTGACCATAGACCTGCATTATGTGAGGCACGGACAAGAACAGTTTGACCTAAAATGATCAAAATTGAGTCTCCAACACGATCTCATGGTCATGCATATAAATAGTACGAGTTTGCAATCTCGTGGAATGTATAAGCCAAAATGAGTTTTGGCATGCGTATGGTACGCGGTTTTTCGCGTGCATATGAGACGCACTTTATGGCGTGCATATGACACGCTCTTGGGTAGGTTTAGGGTGGTGGGGTGGGGGGTTCGTATGTATAATACACCATAAAGTGCGTATCATATGCACGCGAAAAACGCGTACCATAAGCACGCCAAAACTCATTTTGGCATATACATTCCACGACATTGCAAACTCGTACTATTTATACGCGTTACAGAATCGAACAAGGATGTTAAATTAATCTAATAACCACTATTTTCTTCCCCAGAAAAAATATGATTAAATTACAATATTATACTTTATTACTGGCACATTAGATGGACGCAGCACACAATGACATATTGTTTGGTTTGGTTCTCTCTTTTTTCTTCTTCTTATTATAATTATAAAAATGGAGAAATGTGTGGCTAAAATATGTATTCTGCAGTTATAGGATCAGAAGTGGAAGTTGTGGAAAATTCAGATTTATAGATATGTTGACTTGCGCTTGTATACATTTTGGCTTATGAATGAAGTAGTCTTGAAAGATTTTGTCAATTTAGTCCTCACCTTACTGTGCAGGCGGCTTGACTTCGTGAACAAGTATGATTCTCATACTATGCATTGTAGCTCCTCTCTGAATCAGATAGTGACAACTGCAGTCATGTGAATTAATCTAAACTGTGAATAACATTGAAGAACACAGAGATCTAGATTGCTATCACTGTGAAGTTATTTTGTCCAGTGGAGAAGGGCAGAAACTCATCAAGGTGTGACACATTGAAGTGCAATATGTGAAATATGTTCTCTGGCCAAGGGGCTTTTTGGCACAAACAAATGTACGTGCTTTATTCAAAGTTCTTTGTCAGATATCACCATCACTCAGTCAAAACCAACCCCTTAGCCTTTAGCAGGGGTGTCTTGAGCTAGTCTTGAGCTAGTTGCTCTCAGAATACAATAGATTATGCTTGCATGCGAGCCAGACGAACAAAAGCTATTTTTGGCGTCCTGTGTTTCATACCTTGTGGCAAATTATCACATTTCTATTCCCAGGAGATGATACAACATAAAAGACTCTTAATTTATTTCTAAAGCTTTGAGATTCAATACTGTAACTGTAACAGAAACATATGTTTGGAGATGGATAAAATATTAACAATTATTTTAAACAAAATCTGAATGCAAGAATATACTGGACTATTTTTACTTCTGGTTCACACAGACAACACCCCATTTAAGAGTTTAAAGATAAGTTGTTTCATGTTCATTTACAACAATGTCACAATATCCTCAGTCTCACAACAACCCTGTAATAATTTGTATGAGTACACGTTATTCAAAATCTTTTAATCCTGAAAGCGACCAAACAAACATGATTTAAAATTAATATATTGGCCAACAGGATTTAATTTTCAGATTCATTTTTCAGAAGATCAGTGAACAGATTAATTCAATATATTTCATATCACAGAGATGTAAATACAATATCCTTTTAAGCTTAATCATAAATCATAAAACCTATTGCACAGTACAGTGGGTATTTTTTTAAATATAAAAATCATGTAAGAGTAAGTGAGATACTTTATTGTCATTGTGCAAGTACAAAGACATTTACAGCTCTCAGAAGCAAGAAACATTTATAGTTACAGCTCTCACAACAAGAAACAAAAATGGTAATAATCCATTTGATTATTACATTATATAAATCTATATTTTCATGGTCATTATCTCAATTTTATTAGTCTTCAGTTATATGGACTTTAGAGATAGAACAAGTGTCTTTTGTAATATGTGTCAAACTGTCACTGTATTCAAGGACTGTCATTGTTAACCCAAGCCATTAATTTTATAATCTTTGAAGAAACTGTGTGGTGATGTAGTAGGAGGGATGAGACACTCCCTGCACCTATTGAATCACACCTGGGGTCGAATGCTATATAAGAAGCATCTCATGACCTTAGATCATATAGACATAGTGTCCATTCAACTCCCTGGGAGTTAAACAGGTATCGTATACTGCTTATTTACACTGATATCTATTGCATTTTCTCCTAAATAACTATAAAAAACACAAATCATTATAAATAATTACCATCATTGTTATTGTAACTGTTACAGATGTTAAGGTTGTGATGTTGGATGACTTGACTTTTAATCAGGTGAATTTTTCTCATGTTCTGCCTCTACAGCAGGAATGATGCTGTGCCTCTGCTTATGTGCACTGGCTCTCGTCCTGCAGCCTATTCACTCAGCCTATAACTGCTCCACGGTGTATAACAGGGTTCCAGGTGGGTCTGTGACCTTTCAGATTTGAGAGAGTCCTCCATTCTCTGCAATTTGCTCGACACTAAGACACTTTCTTTTTGTTTAGACAACAATGATCTGGTGGTACACTGTGGCACTAGTATGATCTCTCTGGAGGTAAACCTGTGCTCCGCTGAGTGGGCAGGCTTTGACCTGAATGGCCTGGCCCTGAACGGGGAGCGCAATAACGCCCAGTGCTTGGGCACCATTGACACCACTGTGAACCCGCCTGTCATCCGCTACCAGCTGGCCGTCAACCACAGCCAGGAGAACCCATGTAGACAGTCTCTGCAGGTGCAAAGATCTTTTTCTATGTCTAAGTTTAAAAAACATAATTTCCTCCTTTTTAATCACAGTTGTGGTGTGGCAAATACAAAATAGATCATTGATAAAAGCAGTATATATACAAATTATTAAAATAATTGTTAAACATAAAAAAATTGAGGAATATGTGTAAAAACAATTTATATTTTAAACCATGTTTATAACATTTGCCTAGTGATTAAATTTAATGGTGATTAAATGGTGTTAGAAAATATAAAACCTGCATATACTTATTATACAAAAATATTGTGATGTAAATTTTAAAAAAAGTGACATAAAAAGGGACTTGTACAACGAAGTGACAAAAGCTAAATACACACTTTACTATAAAAAAATAGTCAAATGTAAAAAAGTCATAGAATTTGTTTTAAAATATATTATAATTATAAAACGTAAATATAATAGCCAAATATTTATTAAAAAGACAGTGAAATGTTACATATATATATAAACCTTTTTATTTTTGTACATTTCACTACTTTTATAATTATTTGGATATTATACTTTACTTTTTTATAATTATAATATATATATATATATATATATATATATATATATATATATATAGATGGATGGATGGATGGATATCTAATTGAATTTTCCTTTGCACATTTTTAGATTGTGGATGAGGTGCCCAGCTCATCTAGTCCATTCAGCATGTTCTCCAGCATTCAGTCCGTCATTATCACAGGATACCTTGATACGCCCAGCTCCGCAGAGGGTGTCATCAGTTACTCCACAGACCTTTACTATCACTTCTCTTGCCGTTATCCACTGGAATATCTCATCAACAACACTCAGATCGTAGCGTGAGTATTCAGACATTCATCCTGCACTGCGCACTTCACACACTGCAATCACCAACAAGAGGATTGAATCAATACTTGATTTTTCATACAGGTCATCAGTGTCAGTGGCCACTAGTGACAACAATGGAACTTTCATTGACACTCTCAGCATGGGTGTCTTCAATGCAAGTGGAGATTTGTGTTAAATGCTTTACTCTGAATTCAAAATGTCACATTTTTACATATGTTTTTGATCATTTTGATGCCAGAACACAGATTATACCAGCCCTTTGGTGGTCCCGCCTACTGGATTAGAGCTGCGCAGAAAAGTCTATGTTGAAGTAAAGGCTGTCAATCTAACTGGAAAGTAAGAACACTGCAGTTTTCTTTTGGACAGTGAAAAGCTTGTTTCTTAAGAGTTTTATAAAATAATGAAATACTATTTTCTGTCTTATTTCAGTTTTAATATATTGCTGGACCACTGTTTTGCAACGCCATCCCCCTACAATCGCACCAACAACATTCAGCACAGCTTTTTCACAGGGTGAGTTACTCTTGATTCAGAATCCATGGCACTGCAATGTTCCATTTGTTAATATTAGTGAGTATGAAAAAGAAGTTTTTTATCTTCTTTTCTTTCCTATTTTTTTGTCTTTTTATTTAAAGAAATTAGGTAATTTTAGGATTAAAATTGGTTTAAGGGAATAAAAAAATAAGAATGAATAGAAAAGAATAAAATAAGTTCCTGGTCTATATATTAGGCTATATCATATCTATGAAGTAATACATTTAAACTATTTGCGAATAATATTTTATTTAAAAATATGCAAACATTAACTCTTGTTTGTATGTCTAATATGTCAAAAATGTAAACATTACATTCAGTTGTGAATGACATCATCACCGCCTTCTTTTAATCTGATTGGCCTTCATTGACGAGTGATGTTAGACCGCTCAGGCAGAACATCCTGACCACCAGACGGTCTGTCAACAAACAATAAACAGAGCGGTACTTAATATTTGGCCATTTAAAATTATTTGGGGGGAAATGGTGGTTACGGCCCTTATATTGCTGTGATGTCATGTGACTTTTGAGGTTGTCTGGTCCCGCCCTCACTCCAGTGCAACTACATCAATGTTTCTCCATTGTTTCATCACAGATGCATTGTAGAGAATCGGACAACAATGCTTTATAATGGGGTTGCCACGTTTTCCCGATTTTCATTTGAAGCCTTCCGCTTCGTCGAGCACCGTGATCAAGAAAAGTCTACAATATACCTGCACTGTATTCTGCGACTTTGTGAGCCAAACAAGTGCCAAGAATTGCTTAATGTAGGAGTCTTTTACTGTTAGGAGAGAATGATTCAAATAGAGTACCACTACTAGTATACCTAATGTCAGCCAATTAACATGTCACTTTATTTTACTTGTGCAGCCTTGCAACTCTAATAAAACACGACGGCGGCGGGCCCTAGAACCTTACGGGTCAAAAGCCAAAGAATCTGCCACGGTCTCTGTGGGTCCTCTGTACACCGCAGCCCTGAGTGAGTCAATCACGTTCACACATGAATCCAGAATGAGACCGATCTGAGACCCAGCTTGTTGTCAAACATATAGAATTTTCTGCCATGCTTAACTACCTGTTTTGATCTAATCTTTTTGATCCTGTAGAGAATGATGTCCCCACTGCATCGGCCTATGGTATGAGACTTTATTTCATTTAAAATATTGCACTATGATGTGTCTGAGATTCAGATGAAAATACTTGAAACTGTATGAAAGCTAGACAGTAACAGCACTGCTTGTTTTCTCTTGTGAATCAGGAGGGAGTGAGCCGTTGAACAGGGACAATAATATGAACGTGGCTGGAGTGGTGGTGGGGGTCATTTTTGCCACCGGCGGTGCTGTGTTGATGGTTATGGCTGGATGGTTTGTGCTGAAGAAGTTTTTCTGGGCCGGCGGTCTGCCTCGGGCTTTCCACTAAGAGATCCATCAACTCGCCATCTGTTTTGCCTTGAATGAAGCTTAATTTGATATGCCCGATAAGACGTCTGATCACATCACGGCATCTGCACAAACCAGCAAAGAACCACTTTGTATAATGCCTATTTAGCATATTTTAATCTATTTAGACAGCACTGTGTAGACCCCATGCGCTTGGAAGAATTTGCATGTAAATGCAAATACTGCATAGTATCAAGAGTTTAAGATGTTCATTTTCTGAATAATACCGTAAAAGGTATGTAGGTTTTGAGAGGAACAAACTGTGGATGTAATCGTTTTGATCACACTTTGCTTCTTATACACCTTGCTTGTATTAGTCCAGGGGTTTTCAAACTTTTTTAAGGACCCTCTTCATAAAATATAAAGGCAGCTATTTTGTCATGTATAAAGACCCGTTTATATTGTGTGACAATATATTAAGCATGTTGTTTTCTGAATTAAATAATTGGCTTTTAATTTGACTATTAAAAGCAAATGATCAATTATGTGGAAATATTTGTAAAGTTTTATAAGTACCTACTTTTAGATGTTAAATGAATAACAATATACATATTTTCAATAAAATTCAGATTTATTTGTTAAACATAGCTGCATAATCTTTGACAGCCCTAAAAATCTTCTTTGTTTTTCTTTTCTTTTTTTTCGTAAAATAGATTTCTTTTACAGTTCATTTAGATCTGCAGACCTTTGCGGTCCAAAATCACATTTTGAAAATCCCTGTGTTAGCCAATGACTTGCTGCTTCCCCATAATTTAATATGACATAACAATTGTCTAGATGTGATGTATTTAGAAAGGAATACTTTTATTAATATACTGTAGTTGAGGCAATAATCAATACAACATATATTCATTTCAAATTTGTACAAATTGATCTTTTTTATTTACATGGTTTTGTCTATGAAACAGTATATCCACACATTACACAACATATATTTAATAAAATGAAGAAAGTTTTTCACTTCAATGGTTTTCGCTGTACGTCATACAAGGTTCTTTCTGAAAACTGTACAAACAAAAATACAACAAGTCTACAAAAAGTTACAGGTCACAATGTACAATCCAAACATAAGGGCTGTTATTTACATTAGTTGCATTTCGGATAGGAATGGAGGTGTGCTGTTTAATTTAGAGTGTGTACGATGTCTTGTAACAGGGCAGTGAGTCTAGTGGAGAAATCCTCCTGTATGGACTCTATGTTTGTCTGATGGAAACCAGATGACTCACCATGACTCTGGTTTTCTTGGAAAGCGATCATCTGTTGGTCTAAGTTTGAAATAAACTGTTGATTTCGAGTTGAGGAATTTTGGCAGAACTGATCCACTTTTGAAGCCATCATATCCCTTGAAGGCTGTGCTGAGGCGAGATGGCCTACCAAAGCTATCTTCAGTGCTGCCACCTTTCCTTGTACCTCTAAACTGAAGGTGCACACTTCCTGTCCCAGCCTGGCAGTGACTTCCTCCCAGAGTTCCTTTCCACTGCTGTCTCTTTCCTCCTCTACTGCCTCAAAGGCTTTTGTTTTAAAGTCCTCAAAGGCTGATGTCCTTTTCTGGTGGCTTTCATCCAGAGCTTGCGTGATCCTCTGCACTGCCTCTTGATAGAGTGTGGCTTCCTCTGGGTTCAGTTCCTGGAGGCTCAGATTGAGTTTATCACAGATTTCCTGAGTATTCGACTGGAGAGCGGTCTGGAGCTGTTTAGTGAAGGGGGCCAGAAACTCCTTGACACTGGCCAGAGTGTGTTTTGGGTGGCTGGGGTAAGGAGAGAGTCTCTCCCTCAACTCAGCAAGCTCCTGCTTTAGGCGAGCCCTCAGCCGCTCAGACTCCATGCTCAGCTTGTGTCTCAGTTCAGCTGCCATGGGGTTGGAAGAGTCCTGGGAGTAAAGGTCACTGCTCACTACCTGGTTCTTCCACATACCACTGCAAAACAGGATCAGGGGTCAATGACTTACAAGAGCGTCCACGATAAAGAACTCTAGTTTTAAACACTGGACTCGTTGTATTCATGTTGATTTCATATGGTTTTTAAAAATGTATAACACATATTCTAGAAAAGTTTCAAAGTAATAACTCTGTGGTATAACCATCCGGTAAAAATAAATAACATTTTCCTTACACATTAAAACATATCTTAATAATTACTTTCAAAAATGTTTTTTAAAACCCTTTTTTCAATGTTAAAACTTTTACATTTATTAATTAATAAATAGCATTGCTTTTGTTGAGTCTACCACATGACAAGACCAATGAAATTGAAATATTGTAAATTTCTATCAAATATTGATATATTTTGCCAGAATACTTTTAATAATTTTTTTGGACATTTTGACATTATGTAAAAATAAATTGCAGTAATTTTATTTTTAATATCTGGAAAAAAATGTTTGCACGGAAGAGGTGTTTTCAAGGCATGGCATGTATAAACTGTGTTTTTAATGAATAAAAAAGTAAACTAAATATCATAGAGTAAACTTACTTTGAGTCTTTGGCAGAATTTTTCTTGTCTGTGGCCTGATTTTCTCTCTGTATACTAAATGCTTCTCGACTGATCTCATCATTGAGTGGAAATGCTGAAAAGGAGCATGGTTGCATTAGATAAATGTAATGAAAAATTAAAATATGAATTTGAAAATAGAAATTGGAAAGGCAACAAACCTGTTGTGGTGGCAAAGGCCAAAGCCAACGTAACAAACTGCAGATTCATTTTTTACTGATGAAAGTTGTTTCTGTTTGGCAACAGGAAAAAGACATTGTAATTAGATGCATTTATTTAAATGATATTGACTGTCAATATATGAATATATAACAGGACAACTCAAACGACATTCAGTAATTCATCTATGAAAGTGGACATCTGGCCCTTACCTGTTGAGAAAATGAGAATGTCTTCTCAGAGTCCACATTTAAAGCAGTCCCTTATCAGAGATTTTTGTGCTTTTCATCTGTGTCAACACAAACCACGTGGAGGGTCAGTTTGATAACGATAGGCGTTAAGAACCTAAAGGTATTTTGCTGATTGGCTTTTCAAAGCTCTTTTCCAACAACACAGATTCAGAGTAGCCACAGTGATGTCACACCAACGCCAGCATTGACGTAATTTTCAAGGTCAATGCTACTGGAATATGTTTACTACAAACCAGAGGTCTTTGGACAAAACTTCTAAACACAACTTCGATTTCCATTTTAAAAGTGCGCATTGATATTAAGAAATGGATTTCATACTGGATACTCCCAGGTCTTATGTTGCCTGTGAAGTTCACTCAGTGAACTGAACTACATGAAATTTGGCTTGGTTTTATCAGAAGTGTTGAGTCCTACTTGGCTTTTCTATAATGACCCTCCAGGCTTGCTTCATTATCTCTGTCTCTACGAACAAAGGTGCTGTTTGTTTTTACTTTACTGAATGGGTCCCCTTAGGTTTGCTTTGAGTCTACATGACCAAAGCATGATAAACAAAGCCAATAGCGGAATTCTTTGAACATTTGCTTATTCCAGTTTAGACCTACTTTCTGGCGGCTACATTTCTAAGCGAGTATTAGATGAGCACTAACCCTGCACATGGAATTTTGCCATATAAATGCCATCATTTTGGCTACCAAACATGCTGTTTTGTTTGGTTTAACTTGTTGTTGTGCAAATCGCCTACTACGTCATTGCAACCTGCATGAGTGAGGAAAATAAGTATTTGAACACCCTGCTATTTTGCAAGTTCTCCCACTTGGAAATCATGGAGGGTTCTGAAATTGTCATCGTAGGTGCATGTCCACTGTGAGAGACATAATCTAAAAAAATCCAGAAAACACAATATATGATTTTTTTAACTATTTCTTTGTATGTTTAAAGCTGTAAATAAGTGTTTGAACACCTGTCTATTAGATAGAATTCTGACCCTCAAAGAGCTGTTAGTCTGCCTTTAAAATGTCCACCTCCACTTCATTTATTATCCTAAATTAGATGTGTTTGAGGTCATTAGCTGCATAAAGACACCTGTCCACCTCATACAATTAGTAAGAATCCAACTACTAACATGGCCAAGACCAAAGAGCTGTCCAAAGACACTAGAGACAAAATTGTACACCTCCACAAGGCTGGAAAGGGCTACGGGGAAATTGCCAAGCAGCTTGGTGAAAAAAGGTCCACTGTTGGAGCAATCATTAGAAAATGGAAGAAGCTAAACATGACTGTCAATCTCCCTTGGACTGGGACTCCATGCAAGATCTTACCTCGTGGGGTCTCAATGATCCTAAAAAAGGTGAGAAATCAGCCCAGAACTACACGGGTGGAGCTGGTCAATGACCTGAAAAGAGCTGGGACCACCGTTTCCGTTGGTAGTAAACAAAGATGTCACGGTTTGAAATCATGCATGGCAGAGAAGGTTCCCCTGCTTAAACCAGCACATGTGCAGGCCTGTCTTAAATTTGCCAATGACCATTTTGATGATCCAGAGTCTATAGGGAGAAAGTCAGATGAGACCAAAATAGAACTTTTTGGTCATAATTCCACTAAACGTGTTTGGAGGAAGAAGAATGATAAGTACCATCCCTAAAACACCATCCCTACTGTGAAGCATGGGGGTGGTAGCATCATGCTTTGGGGGTGTTTTTTTGCACATGTGACAGGACAACTGCACTGTATTAAAGGACAACTCTGGTGAGAAATTAACCTAGGGGGAATTAACAGATGGTTACCAAGTAGATGGTTCTGTGGGATGCGTTTTCATGAAAATCGCATGTAAAGTGTTTCATCTCTAAAAACAGATTAGCTTATAACACTTGTCTATGGGGAACAGGGTAGTAAAATTAAATCGCTAGTTAATACTACACACAAGGCTCAAAATAGCCTCACACTAACATGGTAGCATAATGAGGGTCCCTACACCGAAGCATTGAGTACTTTGTAAGTGTACAAACAGTTTAATAAGAAGTAACTTTATAAACACAGTGCATTATGTGTTCACGGACAGGCGCCAGGCATTCAGTGCTTTTTTTCCAGAAACAGACCATATGATATTCCAAGTCACAGTTCATCACTTAGCACAACGCTCGTGTCTTGACTCATCCGTTTTCCAAGATGGCGCCTGTCCGTGAACGTGCAATTTACCGTGTTTATAAAGTATCTTCTTATTAAACTGTTTGTATACTTACAAAGTTCTCAATCCTTCGGTTTGCATGTAGCTACCCCTCCTGCAGTGTGCAAACCTGGTGAAAAAATACAGGAAAAGTATGACCTCTGTAATTGCAAACAAAGGATACTGTACCAAATATTACCATTAATTTCAGGTTTATTACCTTTAATCTCAGGTGTTTAAATATGTATTTGCATACATTGTGATTTCTGGATTTTTTTAAATTTTTAGATTATGTCTCTTTTCAGATGCCTCCATAATTTCTAAGTGGGAGAACTTGCAAAATAGCAGGGTGTTCAAATACGATATTATATATATATATATATATATATATATATATATATATATATATATATATATATATATATATATATATATATATATATATATATATATATATATATATGTCAATTCATTGGTATTTAACACATTTGATTTTCATAGTAGTCCATGTGTGGTTTATATATTTTTTATTTTTGCAAAATTACTACTGCCACATCTGTATTTTATTCAAGTGCAAGTGCTCACAGGGGACCCAGGTTCGACTGTGACCCACGGTGGGTTTCAGATCTGACCTATATCTCTCTAGTCACTCACTGTCATTTCTGAATAAAAGTAAAAGGCTAAAAAATATAGTAAAAAAACAAAGATAAAATGAAAAATAACACTCAGAAGACAAATGATGCAGTAGTACACCATAGGCTATACACACTAAAAAACCCAAAAAACAATTCAATATAATATACAATATTAAATATAGGTTATAAAATAATTAAGTATCAAAAATAAATACATTTTTAACTATAAAATAGTTAACTATAAATTGTCAACAAACGCCGTCATTCATCTTAAAATCATATGATTTGATTCACGTCCTCTGATTGGTTCTATGAAATTAGAGGCTTGTGCTGGAACAGGGGAAGTGGCGATAAGGGTTTTTGCCATTTACCGAACAAATTTCTCTGGCTGATTCTGAGATTTAGCGGGTTTTGAAGTGAATCTTCTTATCACTCACCCCAAAACTAAACAGGCTTTCTACATTTCTCCAGAACTGGATTTATCCTGCATTCATTCACAAATATAGCGACCGTTGGCCTCCAAAAGGTTAATTGGAGACACAGCACCATCTGTTGATGTTAATAACGTTCTTCGTCGCTGACAAAGCATTTACTGTTTGTTTAAACGAATTATTGATGAACATTCCACTTCTTCCAGCGCTGTCTGTGTTCTTGGACTTTGTTCAGTCCGCGTTTGACGTAGCCTATTCATTGAAAATGTGACTGAGTGAGACTCTAAAGGCAGTAGCAAACCTTAGACTAAAAAGAATCAAGTACATAGCAAACACACAACATTAAGTATAGTAAAACATGTATGAGGCAATTCATTCTCAGACAAGGATTTACCACAGCAGTATTTTATGGTGGCTCGAATCCCAGAAAAATGTTTCGTAGCGACGCTTTCTTTTTACAAATGTTGAACCCGCAATTTCTCACCTGGGAACAGTCTATGCTGGGAACTCGTACTAGATCGATGTGCCCAGTTACGAGTTCTGACGTCACATAGCCCGCGAGACAACAATGACAGCCCCATACGGATACAGTGTTTATGAAAGTTGTACATTAAAATCAAATCGTTTAAAATAAAGTATTGCTCTAACTAAGGTTATATCAGTTATCATCAGCTTTTCTGACGTTAGCCAGTATTCAGTACATTGAGCGCAAGAGTAAATTAATACCAAATACATTTCCAAATATCCAAATAATGTAAAATTAAAGGTATAACAACTTGCATCATGTGTGGTAACTTACGGGCCCTAAGTCCCCCCTGGAACATAGCAACTACCTTGTCGTTTGAGTTCATTCTTACGTAGGCAAAAGTGTGTGAAATGTGAAAATATATTACATAATTGAAGTCACCATAAGGTCAAAGTCCACACACTGCTCAAGTAATTCAGGGTCAAAGTTCATTGATTTGGAAGCACTATAAAAATTATGAGGTCATCATAATCAGTAAGCATGTGTAACTGGTGTAAAGATTCTTGCTTTTAAAAATGTTGTTTTTCACTTCAAATTTAATTTTGACCAGTTTACATAATATTATATGATTCCATTTGCACAGTTCGAAGATTGTAAAAAGTTTGCTTATGTAAGCGTTTTGTGTTAATTCACCCTAGTAATGTAGGGCTCTCCTGCAGATTCAACTTTAACCCAGATTCAGCAATCGGTTTCTAGGCTGACCATGGCCTTCTCGCCTACGGGGTGCATCAAAGGAATGAAGGGATGTGAAAAACAAGGTTTGTTGTTTTAGTGACCCATTGCTTGTTTGAATACAGAGTGCTTTCAATGTTCACAGTTCTCCTGCCAAAGTATTTGTAAAAGTACACACAAGTAGAAAATGTCTGATATAGAACTTAAACCTGCATCTTGTGACTGATTTAATGTTTTTCAGATGTGTTGAAGGACATTTAAAGCACAGCCAAAATTAATCAGTTTCAGGGTTTCACTGTGGCCTGTAATCTAAACTGGCAGCATCAGGTTGCATCTTTCTACCTATTGGCATGTGTGATACTTTATCTCTAGAAGGTTCATGAATCATTCAGCATGGCAGGCAAAGAGCTTCCTGTAAGCCTTTGGGCTTTCTCTGAGCCCTGGACAACATAATGACATGATGTGCTCTTTCAGGGTTTGCCTCTGCTGGCCATCCCTACTTTTCTGGTTCTTCACCCTAAGACTGAGCCCTGCTGATGGATCAAACATTACTCTTAGACTTCCTGAAAGATCTTCCTGCAAACAAGGTAACTTGCATTTTTCTGGGACATGACGAGGTGAAAGTGCATCAAGTGGGTGTCTAGTCAGTCCCAGAGGTTATTTATTTATTTAGGTTAAAAAAAAATAAACATCACATTAACCATTTTAAATTCTTTACCATGCCTTGATCATGTATTTTGGATACTTTTAAATACCATTTATGCATATACTTTATTAATAATACTAATACTAATAATTATATTTTATCTTTGTTTTAAACCCAATTTTTAAACTGCAAAAATGCATTAATAAAATGATTATTGAAATTATGGTGATCTAAAAATAGTTAAATAATTTTATTAACCATTTCAAAATTTATTGTTAAAATGATTTTAACTTTTAAAGTTAGTATTTTAAAAGTTTGTTTACTTGTTCACCAAGATTAAATGAAATATGTATTAAGAATATCAAGGTAATTATCACCTTTTTGCTGAAAATTGTTATGGTAAGCCATTTCCATCCAGGATGCAATTGTATACTGGCTATAAAATTAATCAAGACAACTAAGTGAATTTGTCTCTAAATATTTTAAATGTCATTTCCATACATTGATTCCATACATACATTCATACATTAGAATGAAAAAATTGTTCTAAGAGCTTATTGTCTAAAAGTTTACAGTGTCCAATTTACATAGTTGAAGACAAACTTAAACATGAAATGTAAGAGTTTGGTTGTTGGAGAAATCAATATTATTCTTTGGAGAACCTTCTACTTTTATGCACTGTGAAGGCTTTTACTGCCCGGAGGGAGATGAGGGTTCAGTTCCTTGTCCCAGAGGAACATTTGGACCAAGTTCCTGGGCAACGACAATGAACAGTTGTATCAGCTGCCCACCACATCACTATGGACCTAGAGAAGGCTTGAGCAGTTGCCTGCCTTGTGGGCCCTGGTCACAGCAGCCTCTCCCCGGACAGGACAGCTGTACGTGTCTGCGAGAGGGTCAAGTCTTCCAGGTAAGAACTTAATGCATTGCTTACATAAGTTCCCATGTGTTGGTAGCTAATTGCATCCATGTAGAGAAGCAATCTGCAGACCTCTGCTAAGATATACGCTCATGTTTCAGCACGGGTGGGAGTCGAGTTACCACTCTCACTGACTGCTGAATGCTCTTTTCAGCAGTTACTATCCACTAGGGAAATGAGTCAGGATTTGTTGTATCTAACGGCTGACATCTCCCCAATCCTGAATGCAGGCCAGTGATGGAGAGTGTCCATGTACTTTGGGATACATGCAGAAAGGAGAAGCCTGTGTGTTGCAGGTCTATGAGATTTGCAAGGATGGAAGAGCACGTAACCAGCATGGAGAATGTCTGGACCACAAGCAATGGAAGCAGTATTGCTCCCAGCAGGTCAGTGTCCAGAAACCGAGGTAATATTGAGAAACCTGTACTAAAATCATGCTGTTTGTTCAGAGATGATGTCATAATCACTATTCATTCATTAGCACTGAACGTTTTATGAATGGTGCGTGACGTCTCGCTTATTTTGCTCATGAAGGACATCCGATATTGAATGTTTTCTTACTGTTGAATGGTTGACCAGTGGCCTCTGAAGTAAAATACCTCCCTCCATGAACTCTTACTGTGCACATAAGGGGCCTCACATGTGCCTCTGAACGTGACGTGTGACTTACCCTTGGACTCTTGAAGCCCAATGACCCCTGTTGAGTAGGTCATATGTTGTACCTGCCTGCAGGTGTGTCCATCTCCTGAGCTGTACGAGGGCTACGATGGCTCCCTGGGCCTGTGTGTGTGCAGAGGTCTATCCAGGCCTGAGCCAGACAGGGTTGAGTGTGTGGGATGGTGCCGGAACATCCCGACTCCAGTTCTGCAGCTGGTTTGCACCGGAAGCCTTTACCTGCTTTACACTGAGTCTAATCAACAGGTCAGGCCTGTAGTCCAGCTACATTGTGATTTTGGGCCCTATCATACATCCGGCGCAATGCGACAATGTTTTTTGCTAGTTTCAGCCTCACGCAGTTATTATTTTCATGTCCAGCGCCACATTGTTTAAATAGCAAACGCATTTGTGCCTGCCTGTTCGCCCATGGGTGTGCTGATCTGAAAACGAGTTGTGTTCAGTCGCATTGCACTGAAAACAACTGCCACAAACAAAAACCTGGTCTAAAGTCAGTAGTGCAGTATTTTTTGTGTTATTTAAAGGGTGCGTTAGTAATATGCGCCTATAGGTGGATGCACAACATTCATACATTCTACTTATTACACATACAGGGATGCACAGCAGCATAGAAACATTTGTCAAATATTACACAAATAAAAGGATTCCTCTTTTGGAGAAGCATTCAGTCTTTCCACTCGAAAAATTCTGCCATTTAAATAGCGAATCCGCCATGGTGCAAGTGCAACTGGCTTTTAAAGGGAATGGGAGATGAGAGACTGATTGGTTTGTTGCACATTATGCCCAAAACACACCCATGACTCATTATGAGACTAGGTACAAATCTTTTGGACCATTTCCATCATTAAACTAGCAAAATTGGATTTGGACATGCCTTAAGTACACCTGCGCCATGTGCTTCAGGGTCCTTGGTGTTAGTAAGGAGGCCCAAACATTATGACACCATACTAATGTCAAGTCTTGGGGCCATAGGCCTATTCACACCAATGACTGTAACTATAATGATAAAGATAGATAGTTGGACATTAGTTATTTTTTATAGTTATGGTTCTTAGTGCGAACGAGCTTTAAAGTGATAGTTCAACCAAAAATGAAAACTACCCCATGGCTTACTCACCCTCAAGTCATCCTAGGTGTATATAACATTCTTCTTTCAGAACAATCAGAGTTGTATTAAAAAAATGTCCTGGCTAATCCAATAATGGCAGTATAATTGTAGAACAGACGTCATTTCAGGTTGAAAGTTAAAGTTTCTGAATATGAGTGCACATGACTTTTAAATTAGCCTAATAATGTGTACTGATAAACTATTTATAATAAATATGGCAACATTCTGTAAAAATTAAGAATTCATTTAATTTCATGGTGACTTTTACAGTTACAACACTATGTCTGGGTATAAACATATGCAAAAAAAAAAATCTTAATACGTTATAAAGTATTTTAAAAAACAATTTAAAATGTAAATGTAATAATTATTAATAAAAAAATATATTTTATAAAGAGTAACACAATGGAAACATCAAAAGTACTGTCACACTCCCTCAACAACAACCAGCAAAAAGTTGATCTAGTTTTTTTTATTCATTCAAGTATCATAATCCATAGGACGATTTACAGCAAAAAAGAAAGGAAACAGTATGACCGGATAACTTTAACAAAGTACACAATGTGAGGGACTTGCACAGGACATTGAGAGTGTAATACAGCACTGTTTATACACAAGTGAGAGCTTAGCACAAACAGTGGTAAGATAACGCTCTGACCTATTTGCTTTTAAACTATCCTTGTGTTTTCTTAAAAGGTGAGCATGTCGGGAAGCATGCTGGAGACCATCCTGAAGCACTGGGACTCCCGTGGGAGCTTGGGATGCAACGTGCAGCTCAATTTCTCTAGGCCTGTGTACACAGTGCAAACAGGGGGTAAGTGGTCTGAGACAAGGGCAGGAAGTAGAGAGGGTTTTACGACCACGGTTTATCACAGCCTGCTTTTTGTTTTTTGTTTGCCATTGTGCAGAGACAGGCTTCTTTGGTCTGCTCAATGCTGTCCCTGTGGAGGTCCGGAGGTTGATTCTGGTCCACAGCCAGAAAACCAAAAGCCATTTTGAGCCCCTAGATGCAGACATGGGTATCTAATACATCAGAATGTCATATACTGTATGTATATTTATATATATGTATTCCAGACTCTTCATTGGACTTCTAATGAGACAGTTTTCTTAGGAAACATCAAAGACAAAGAGGAAGATTGGGACTCTCACTGGTCCAGTAAATCATCAGTGTTCGGTACATCCGAAATCCGGCCTGGAGGAGTCTTGAACCCAACAGCATGTCTACATCTTGAGGACATTCTTCTCTTTACTGTGACCCAACAGCACTACCCTCAGTATGATGTGTAAGTACATGCTTCCATGTGATTCATGTACTGCTTATTCATTTTCACTGTCCCAGATTGTCACAGAGGGAATCCTGCTTTTTTTCCACAGAGACAGCTTGTACAACACTAATGCTGCGTTTGACTGGGGACCCTTCAGATTGCTGGCACGGGACCAAGAACTGGCAAGATCTGCCCACTCCCTTTTCTCCATAAGTCTCCATGAGCCTGGGGTGTACGTCTTCAAACTCAGCAGCCACCAACATAGGCAAATGGTATTATGATCCGTTTTCATGTTATGGCTGATAACCACTATATCCAACATAAAAATTCTGTGCTATTCAATTTTAAATATAAATACTGTACTATTTATTTAAAAATGTTAAATACTTTTATATATAAAATACTAAACATTAGTGTGAACAATCAAGCGAATTTAGGTATCACAATTTGGGCTAATTTCAGTTTACAAATAATTATTAAATAGTATTTTTACTCTTTAATGAGTGCATACACTGGCAAAATTACAAGACACAGTAAAAAAAAACACACAAAAACCTTGTATTTAATATAATGCATTTTATATTCTCTGATGTCAAAGCTGAATTTTAAGTGTTCGGTGTCACATGATCCAGAAATCATTCCAATATGCTGATTTGCTGCTCAAGAAACATTTTAAGAAGCATATTATTTTTACTGCATTTTTTCATGATTTTGTGAAACCATGATTTTTTTCAGGATTCTTTGAAGAATAGAAAGTTCAAAATTATTTTGTATCAGTGTGATGATTAAATGCATCCTTGCTCTATTATTCTTATTTCTGACCCCAAACTTCTCTTGAATGGTATATACACCTATCAGGCATTACATTATGTGTAGTGAATAACACTGATTATCTCTTCATCATGGCACCTGTTAGTGGATGGGATATATTAGGCAGCAAGTGAACATTTTGTCATCAAAGTTGATGTGTCAGAAGCAGGAAAAATGGGCAAGCATAAGGATTCAAGCGAGGGCAAAATTGTGATGGCTAGACGACTGGGTCAGAGCATCACCAAAACTGAAGCTCCTATGTGGAGTTTCCGGTCTGCAGTGGTCAGTATCTATCAAAAGTATTCCAAGGAAGCAATAGCGGTGAACCAGCAACAGGGTCATGGACAAGCGGCAACAGTGGGCACATGAGGATCAGAACTAGACCACAGAGTAATGGAAGAAATTGGCCTGATCTGATGAATCTCGTTTTCTTTTACATCTTGTGGATGGACAGGTACATGTATATCGCTTAGCTGGGGAACACATGGCACCAGGATGAACTCTGGGAGGCAGTGTTGATGCTTTGGATAAGGTTCTGCTGGGAAACCTTGGGTCCTGCCATCCATGTGTATATTACTTTGACACATACCACCTACCTTAGCATTGTTGCAAACCATACACCCTTTTATGGAAACAGTATTACCTGGTGGCTTTCAGCAGGATAATGCACCCTGCTACAAAGCAAAAATGGTTCAGGAATGGTTTGAGGAATACAACAATGATCCATGGATGCCCCACCTCGCAACGAACAGGACTTAGAGGATTTGCTGCTAACATCTTGGTGCCATATACCACAGAACACCTTCATAGGTCTAGTGGAGTCTATGCCTCGTCGGGTGAGGGCTGTTTTGGTAGCAAAAGGGGGCCACCACAATATTAGGAAGGTGGTCATGATGCTATGCCTGATTGGTGTATTTTTATGCGATAGCATGATAAATAATTTCCAAGACCTTCACATATAAACAAGTTCAAATCTGTCTGTCTGTTAGTATGTGAGGGTAGTGCCTCCAGGTGGAGAATGTTATGACACCGGACCCTTCTTCCCATCTGACCCACATCATTTGACTCGCATGGGCATTGCGCAGAGGCGCCAGTTGTTGCTCCGCCCTGATTGGCTGATGATCAGTGGACTTTTAGTTGGAGCTGTGGTAGTCTTTTGCTTGTGCATCACAATATTGGTAAGGGATAAAAGAGGGTTTAACAAAAACTTGGGGGCTAACAAAGTTTGACTTGAAATGACTGAACTCTTTGTTCTCACAGATCCTGTTCAGGAAGTACGGCTGGCCTGAGAAAATGCCAGCTCAGGCCAGGTACCGTCATCTGCAGCTCAGGTACAACATGGATGACTATTCATCAAAGGGCTCCAGGGTGGTGGCTGTGAAAAAAACACACCGAAACCTGCAGATGGGGTTGACAGAGGATTCAGTGCAGAGAGGTAACCCACTGATGTCACACACTACAGACACAAATAAACCTTTTTGAGTACTACCAGGGGCTACATATGTCACATTCTCAGACATAGACCTGTCTAACACACACAGGATCCCTACTGACCCTGTACATCGTAGGATCCTTGTCCCTAATGCCTTATGTACAGCCAATATCAAATTATTGTTATTATTAACAAACATTTTTAACACTTTACAATAAGGAACTTACAATGAACAGTAATCTAGGTTCATGTTGATTTTTGCATACAGTAAACTACAGATTTTTTGTATATTTATTAATATTATGAAATATTATAGTAACTGTTTTCTATTTTAGTGTATTTTAAAATGTCTTTGGTGTCACATGGTCCTTCACTGATCATTCCTATATGCTGATTTGCTGCTCAAGAAACATTTCTTATTATTATGATTGTTTAAAACAAGTGCTGCTTTATATTTTTGTGGAAAACATAATACTTTTTTTATGATTCTTTGATTAATAGAAAGTTCGAAAGAACACCATTTATTTTAAATAGATTTTACTGACTTTTGAACAATAGTTTAGAACCTCGTTGTTAAATTTTATCCAATCATACAGTAGATTTTGAATTATTTTAGATTAAAAGATTAAAAATAGAATTTTATTTTTATATTATTATTATTATTAGATACGTCCTACTTTTTATATTATTTGTTCCCCCCTCAAGTACAAACATACAATTTGGCAGCAGGTAATAACACATTTTACATTCATTTTATATTAAAATACAATATCTGAATTTGAAAAGTGTGTATATAAAAAGATATTTGCAATGTATCCAGTGCCCAACAACCAGTAAAAATGAAATGTTTTATTAATGAAAATCACTTTTTGTTCTATGTCAGAAATTATTTGTTAGAAAATGAACAAACGTGACATTCATTGATTTATAGGAATCCCCCTATACTTCACAATAAAGGAGAACACAGTTACCCCAAGGTCTCAAAAGCTCTTTTATTTCTCCCAAGTACCATTTGAACATCCATTGCCAAGATTATTTATCTGCTTAAGATATCTACGAATTCTGGCTACATTTGTGATGGCAATAGTAAACTGACTAATTTTAAGATAATTTTTAAGGTATCCCTGCCATTTTGGCAGAACCATATCTCTGTTTGACAAACACTAAAAGTCCTAGACAGCATAGTGCACAGTTACCAAAGATTACTCTTTGCTTTCAAAGCAATAATTGTCAAGAGGCTTCTTGGGTGTGACACATTTGGCTTTCCAATAGCATTGTATTAGCTCCATGCAGAGCTAGAATTCCCACAGACTGTGCTCGCATTGCCCACAGCCGTGGCTCTGGTGTCAAATGAGTTCTGGGACTATGAAGAGCAAGTGGATCTTGAAGCCTTCAGTTCCGGCATCTTCTACGACATCCTGCTCAAGCACAGCGTGTCTGTCACTGTACGTCTCGGACAGCTGAGAGGAGAGGTAAGACACCATGGGAACAATAGGCTTTATTATACCCCTCAGAGCTTCAAATATGCCCTCGTAAAGTTCAAACATATTTATAACATATATTGAATAGCATCTGCGAGATGCTCAGTTGTAATTAACAGTCTCTCTTGTTTCATTGCTGAGTATGATACTGTGTAGGATACAGAAGCGAGTTGTTACTTCCCTGGGGCGAAGTGTGTGGGTTAAGTTGTAAAATGAGTTTTAAGTATAGTGTTCCTTTGAAAGCTTGTTTTATTGAATGAAACGTGCACCCTGTCTAGGTGAAGCAGCTCTACCAGGGGGTGCTGGGGAAGTTGAGAGAGCTCCACCCTTGCTGGAGGATGTTTGGAGGGAAAACTGAAGGTTTGGAGAGACAGGTGGAGCAGGAGATGGTGCGGCGAAGAGCATTAGGCAATCAGCTGACACAGCTACTGGACAGTCAGCTGCAGATCCTGCGGGTGGAGATGAGAGCGCAGCAGTCCATGCAGAAGACCTTCAGAGCGAGACTGAGGGAGAGTACCAGGCTTCTCAGGCTGCTGGCTGAGGGTCAGACCTCGCTCTGGGATAAACACATCAAGCAACAGTATGGAGATGCAGATATGTATCTGTCTGTTTTTATCTCTGCTTGGTGACAGACTTGGGGGACAAAAAACCCCTCTTCAAACAAAAAATGTGTTTCATAAATGTTTCAGTTGATTAAAATATAGGCCTATTATCAAATTAATCATATGATTTACCTAATAATTAAGTAATCACACTTAATGACATGCACTACCATTCAAAAGTTTCAGGTCAGTAAGATTTTTTTTTCCATTCTTTTGAGCAAGAATGTGCTAAACGTATCAAAATTGACAGTAGACATTTATAATGTTACTAAAGATTTCTATTTCAAAATTTCCCCCCCATCTATTTCATCTTACTACTCAAATTTTAAATCTCACATTTTCCAAAAAAATATTATAGCACAACTAACATTGATAATAAGCAGCAAATCAGCACATAAGAATGATTTCTGAAGGATCATGTGGACTGGAGTAATGATCCTGAAGATTCAGCTTTGTAATCATAGGAATAAATCACATTATATAATATATTCAAATAGAAAATAGGTGATTTAAATTGCAAAATTTCACATTATTAAAACTTTTACTGGATTTTTTCCTCAAATATATTTAGCCTGGATGAGTATAAGAAAAAAAGTTATCAACCCCAAACTTTACACAGTATTTTTTTTTACACCACTGTGAAGATAAATGATCACTGTCCTACTTTCACAGTAAATAAATTAATCACTGTCCTACTTTCACAGTAACCCATTTTACAATTATGGTATATTTTAGGGATAGTGTGTTTAAGAAAGTGAATGTGCAGTTACAGTAAAATTGATCCTTAAAAACAAAATTTCCCCATAATAAATAGAGGAGAATCCCTTCATCTCATTCTCTTCCCAGCCCCCTTATCACATTTCCAGATCCATGATCACAAAGCAAGAGAGAGTCCTAAAGTTTCATTTGTTCTGCACACAACTGTGATTGTTTTTCAGATCTGATCTTTAGGATTGATTGTCCAGTGACTGCTGTGTTGAAATTGGATCTGTTTTTTTTAGAATGCACTGTCTATATCTGCCAAGCCGCAGTAAGATGTATGTGTTATCATGACATGAAATGAGTTAAAAGAAAGTAGGTTTCATGAAAGAAAGTGGCGGACTGGAAACTAGACATTTAGCCTCTGTTAATGTCTATGACCTCAGTGTTGACCTTATGAGGCACATCAGATAACATAAGCATCAGAGACAGCGTCAAGGTGTCCTTAAATCCATGAACTGCACAACACTGCCAGGCCACCACAAAACCACTTTCTGTCTGACTTCATGCCTCTGAATCTACCTAGCCTCTGCACAACCTCTTAATTCCCTCAGAGCCTCCTACTGTATTGACAGTACATATCTCACAGACACTTCAAAGCCTAAATCCTCCACTTATCCCAGCCTGTTGGGATTCCCTAATTTTGTTGTGTTGTTGTTGCAAAAATACCATTGCATATAGCTATACCATAAAAATGAGATCTAAGTAAATAAATTATAAAGTTCATTCATTGTATAATTTTAAAAGTAGGAAGCATTTTTATGGTATTTTAAATAATGTTTTATTTTTTGATGGAAACAATAGCCAGTTTTACTATATCATTTTGCAGTATATGTGTTGTGTTTGTTTGCGTGCAGGTTTGGCTATACTTGTGAGGGCCAAAAATCCTTACTTATAGAGAAATATTAGGACAAACAGTAGTGAGGACTATTTACTTTACTGTTAAAAGGCTTATAAATCGACCAAAACATGTTTTATTTAAATCCAGTGTTTTTCATGTTTATGGTAGGGTTGTGTTTAGTGGAAGGTCTTGGGTTAGGCAATATAAACTATCCTTAAAATCAATTAAAGTCTGTGGGTGCATGTGCGTGCATTCCTGTGTGTGTGTGTGTGTGTGTGTGTGTGTGTGTGTGTGTGTGTGTGTGTGTGTGTGTGTGTGTGTGTGTGTGTGTGTGTATATACAGTATTGTAAGAAAAGATTTATTAAGTAATCCTTTAAAAAAAAAGATTGTTCGACAACAAGATGTAGCACAACTTTTTTCAACATTTATAAGACAAATGTTATTTTTTTTAAACCACCAATTTAGCCTATTTGAATGATTTCTGAAGGATCATGTAACTGAAGACTGGAGTAATATGCCATAATAGAGTATAACCATGCCATAACCCGGTACTATGCATCTCTCCCTTTGAGGTTAATGTTTATTGTACGCTGTCCCTGTTTCTTAAATAAAAAAATAAAATTAAAGACAGGAATACTATTTTAAATTGTATGAATATTTCTCAATGAAGGCAGCCTTTGTGAGCAAAAAAATAAACATAATCTTGCAGACCCCAGATTTTTGAATGGTACCAATGTCTCTGAAAAAAATATTTTAAATGTAATTCCTTTTTACATTTCAGCAATTTTTCTTTGTCTATTTAATTCGATCAATTTTGTGCTTTGCAGTGTCCTGGAGCGAGTAGCTGTGCTGGCTGATGAGATGACTGAGATGGTATCAGTGGAAAGCCAGAGGCTGGGTGCCTGGGTTGTGCTTAAAGAAAGCACTGGAGCACAGCTATTATGTCCTGCTACTGGATCAGTCCTCAGTAGGGAAGACATTATTGGTGAGATTTTTTTTAAGAATTCACAGATATTAACCATGTATAATTCAGACCTAATGCTATTATTGTACAGTTTATGGTGAGAATGTTTTCATTGAGTGACTGTGCAATCACGCCCCCTGGTGGAATTTTAAAATAGTCTTAAGACTTGAAGTCCAGCTAGCGCACTAGATGGAGCTATTTTACAACATTGCACACATTTTGCTGGTCAAATCCTGACAAATATCCTCCGAGGCTGAACTTGGCATGTATGTGGCATGACTGATTGATTAAAGTCTGTGGAAACACAGAAAGATTGCACTTTTTCTCCCTCCACAGCTCCTGACGGATCTGTTAGGGCTTGTGATGCCGTTCATGTAGACCCCCTTACAGGCCTCATTCAACCCAACTCTAATGCCCATATGTTACTGGCCAGTGGGCACAGCATGCCAGTGCCCCCGGACTTCTTCCTGCACCCCCAGACTGGCAAACTACTGCCTGTGGCAGGCAATGTGGGCTTTGATCCTGCTTCATCCACCCTTGTCTTTACAGCCGATGCTTGTCTGGGTGAGTCACTTAAAGGGTTAGTTCACCCAAAAATGAAATTTATATAATTAATGACTCACCCTAATGTCGTTCCACAGCTGTAAGACCTCTGTTCATCTTCAGACACAGTTTAAGATATTTTATATTTAGTCAGAGAGATTCTGTCTCTACATTGAAAACGTATGTACGGTATACTGTCCATGTCCAGAAAGGTAATAAAAACATCCTCAAAGTAGTCCATATGTGACATCAGTGTGTTAGTTAGAATCTCTTGAAGCATCGAAAATATATTTTGGTCCAAAAATAACAAAAACTTTGACTTTATGCAGCATTGTCTAGTCTACTCTTCCAGGTATGTTTTCAATCCTCAAATAAAGAAAACGGTTATGAATCAGCATATTGATTCATGATTCGGATCGCCAATGTCACGTGATTTCAGCAGTTTTGTGTTTTGACACGCAATCTGAATCATGAATCAATATGCTGATTCATAACCGTTGTAATCTTTATTTGAGGATTGAAAACAAACCCAGAAGAGAAGACAATGCTGAATGAAGTTGTAGTTTTTGTTATTTTTGGACTAAAATGCATTTTCGAGAGATTCTAACTAACCCACAGATGTCACATATGGACTACTTTGATGATGTTTTTATTACCTTTCTGGTCCTTCTGGAAATGGACAGTATACTGTGCATAGGTTTTCAATGGAGAGACAAAATCTCTTGGACTAAATATAAAATATCTTCACCTGTGTTCCTTGTGTCTGTTATTATTTTACAATTATTTTATTTTTTACAGATTAAAGTTTAATGTTTACATTAGTTAGATTAACTTTTTTGCTAAATCAAGTTTACAGTGAGGTACTTACAATGGTTTTCTCTTCTTATAGGTGAGGTGGGAAAATGGCGATCACCCCTGCTGCCCTTCATTCCGTACCCTCCATCATGCCATGCTGAAATCCATGCTACTTCCAAACTACGGCCGCTTCGTTCAGGTCAAAGGCTGGTGCTCGGAGGACCCATGTGTGACTATGACACTGGTGTTGTAGTGCCTATTCTGGCAGTCACCATCCATCCACAAACAGGATTGGTTTATCCTTTGGGTGGCGTGCAGATGTGTCCCATATCGCGCCTGCGGCTGCCCATTCAGATTGGCTCTCCCATGCTGGACCCACGTACAGGCAATCTGGTGCTCATCACAGGGGTCAGTCTTGATCCCCATACAGGTCCGTTTGATGAGTGTTAAAAAAAATCTCAGAATGTTTAAACAGCCTGATTGATGATTGTGTCTGTTCAGGGGGTGTACTTCCAGTTGGGGGGCTCCTCCTGGGTGAGTCCTTTATCGAGCCCTTGAGCGGCCGGATGATGCGGGTAGGTGGAGGCAGCGTGCGAGGAGGGAAAGTGGTGCCTCATGCTGGGGGATTCCAGGCTCTGTTGGACAGCCATGCTCTGGGTGCCTGCTTGCGGGTGGCAGAGCTCCTGCAAGGTTGCAGTGAAGAGTGGAGCTCAGCAGATGCAGATCTACAAGGTGACCTGGATAGACTCTCAGCAGCAACATCTGAGCTGGAGGAGGCCTGGAAAAGTAGCCAACACTGTATGTTGCAGCTGCTGAGTCGTCTGGAAGCTGTACAGGAACAGGCCAGGGGTGTGGCAGAGAATGGTGGTAGTGTGGGTAGGTAGGAGCTGTTTACTACAAAATCTCTGTACAATTCTGGATCTTGATGTTAATTCAGTCATTAAATGTGCACTATGTAGTATTTTTGCAGTAAAATATCCAGAAACCACCAGGCCAGTGTTATATATTTTGTTCAGTTGAGTTCTTACAAAATCCCAAATGTTTCCAACTATTTGTAAATTGTGAGAAAATTGCTATTTTAACCAAGGACCCGGAACGTCTGAGGGAGTCGCCTGTCAATTGCATCATATCTGCGTTACCCTCGGTTTCCCGCTTTTATTTAGCAGAAGCGCTTTAGTTTTAGCAGTGTGCACCAAGTGTCACAGCAACCGCTGAGCAAACGCACAGATAAACGTCATAACATCATTTTAAACACACTTAAATGTATCTAATAGGATAAACAGAGCTGCGTTACCTCTAATACATGTCCCAAGATGATGCGCTTAAACTTGGCATCATCAAACTATGGCTTTGTTTTGAATAGGTGCCCTCTCACGGACGGAAAACTTACATAGTGTAGCGTTAATATATAATATTAATTTAAAGGTTAGGTCAGTGCAAAAATGTTCCATTCTGCCGAAATGGGTACAGTTATTGATACTTTGGTAAAATCATAATCGTTTTACTCTTCACTAATCTCTGCTGTAAAAACATTACTGACCAGTTTGTACTACCAACTGTTTTCTGCCATTTTCTCAGACTGGCTTTTACTCTTTTCTAGTGTTAAACATAATTTTGTGGAAATGTTCCACAAATATTATGTCCAAAGTAACTTCACAGAGTGCACAGTACCAGGGTGTTATAAAAATTAGGAACTTCATTAATACTGATGTAATCTGTTTCAATCTCTAGTTTGTTTTATGCTTACTGTGAGTGCTGGCTTTTGTAAAACTCAAGTTAATGCATAACTGAACAATTTCTTTAAAATAAAAGGGCAAAATTATTTGATAAAAAATACAGTGAAAACAGCAATGCAAACAGCTGTCTTACTATATATTTTAATGTAATTTATTACTGTGATTGAAAAGCTAAACCTATTATTTTCATTTACATTTATAAAATATAATGTTTTTAATAAAATACATTTTTCATTTATATTCTTAACATTTACAGTAATCTGTAAAATTTAAAGCAGAACTTTTACAGAATTTTTCCCTTGCTGCTTCTGCTCTTTTAGGGGAGATCAAGCTGCCTGGCATTGAGCTCTCCTTGCCAGCTTTACCCGGGTTGGAGTATCCTGACCCCGGAGGCTCGGGTTTGCATGTCCCAGTTCTCGGAGCTCAATTGGACTGGGTGTCAGGCTGCATGGTGCCTCTGGCAGGAACCATGGAGGATACAGATGGTAAAGGTAATGGAGGTTAGGAATGCCAAACTCCTGTTACATTAATCTCTAGGTATTAACCTTTTACGACCCTCAGGGCTGATTCCCATACGTTTTGGAGCACAGACTGTTGACCCGGTGACAGGGGTACTGGCTTCAGTTGTTGGGGCCAATCTGGATGTTTGGAAGCGGACTGTGGTTCCTGTAACTGTGTCCCAGATTCTGACTTTAGGAGAAAACTCAGACAGTGTCATGGTGAGAGAATTTAAACTAAATCACAGCCGCATAAAAGCTCATTTGGCTTGGGGGGTGTTTATATGTTTGCAAAATGTGTTTGTTTGCCTCAGGTGGAAACCCTCCAGAAGGAGAGCAGCGTACGGGGCAATTACTGGCGTGAACAGACAGTGAAGGAAGAAGAGATGGTGGGAGATTTTGACAGAGCCGTTAAACACTATCTATCTACATCCGTACAAGAGTCTGACTTTGTGAGTTGACTCCACATAGATGGCAGTGCACTCTGTGGCCTATTTAAAATGCAAGCCTTTTGACCAAGTGTCTGTTTTTATTTCTGTGAGTGTCAGTGTGATAGAAAGCGTTTCCACCATCCTTGCATGCTAAATGAGATTGTGTGTGTGTGTGCATGCGTGTGTGGATGTGTGTGTGTGCATGCGTGTGTGGATGTGTGTGTGTGTGCATGCGTGTGTGGATGTGTGTGTGTGTGTGTGTGTGTGTGTGTGTGTTAAACAGATAGACTGGATGGACACAGACAGGCAGCTAAGGGAGACTGCTGCTGAGATTCAGGAAAGCGCTCAGTGTGAGGCCCAGAGAAAAGCTCTCCAGAACTCAGAGTTATCTCTGCTCCTACCAGCCCATGTGTTACATGCTCTCACAGGAGGTAAGTCCTCATGCTGATACTCCCACTGTGAGCACAAACGGTCAAGCTTTAAAGATTCAAAACATAACTGTCACTTGATCCTTTAGAATCATTTAAATATGCTGATTTGGTGCTCAGGCAATATATTATTATTATTATTATTATTATTATTATTATTATTATTATTATTATTATTATCATCATCATCAATGTTGAAAACAGTTGTGCTTTTTTTCAGGTTGGATGAATAGATCATCAAAGAACATCATTTATTTAGAATAGAAATCTTTTAATAAAACATTATTATCTGTTTTGCCCTAATATATCTGTCTTGCGAACGTGGAACAAAAAATGTGGTAATTGTAAGAATATTTACACAATTTTCTATACAATGACAGTTCATAGTGACTATGGTTGCTCAAAAGCAAAAATATGATATAAAAACCCTGCAAAACAGCCGTAAGTAGTCTAAACTGCTTGTGCACTATATTATAGTCCTCTGAAGTCATACAATATTTTTGTGAGGAACAACCCAATATTTAGGTTATTATTCACTGAAAACTCGCCCTCCAGTAAGCTGTTAACTCAAGAATCAAATCATTAAACCAGTGAGTCGACATCTAATTTGTTCATCAGTTGTGAAAAAAAATCGTTTTGTCCGATTTGTGTACAAGGATCAGGATCACAAATCAGTTCGAAATAAGGATTCCTACACTAACTCGGTTCTTGAGTTCAATGATCCGTTCTCGAGTGAATGACTTGCTGGAAGAGAAAATGATCAGCAATAACATAACTTTTAGAATGTTCCTTGCATAAAGCTATCATGACTTCAGAAGAATTGACAATTCCGCTGACCACTTTTACAGCTCATAGTCACTCACTTTTGGAGCTTATACATGATAAAACATAACTATTTTGCATTGTGATTCTTTTTTGACGAAAAATAAACATGACGATCCACCCTGAACATCACCCTTAAACCTAACCATCAATGGGGTTTATGAAAACGTTCAAATCAGCCACTGGTTTGGCAAAATATAAAAAAGTTACAAAATGCCTTGAGAGTTTGTTGGCTAGATGTGGAAAAACATATTGCCCTCAATTTTGTTTCATAAAAGGTTTCATATCTGTTTGAACTCTGTCTTTAAGGAGACGAGGAGGAGTGGGAGCAGGAGTGTTACTGGCACACCGGACTTAAGGCCGCACTGAACCGTGTGAGTGCGTCCATGGAGAGATTGCGGACAGAACGGGATCAGCTATCAGTACAGGAAACGCTGCATCTGGTCAGCTTGTTTTCCCATTGAAACACTCACCCTCAGACAGAAACATACAAATCTGCTGTGCTCATTACTATGTTGTTAAACAGTTGAATGAGCAGATCAATACAATAGAAGCTTAATATCCTTTAGGTGACTATTGGTGCGATTGCCAATATTCTTGCTTTGCACTGTCCATTTTTCAGTTTAATGGAGTGTGATGTAGGATAAATAACACGGTATCTTGTGATTATCACAGGGTGAGAAACTGAGGGAGCAGGAACTGTGGGAGCAATTAATGCAGAGACAAGCAGAGCTGGATGCTGTTCTTTCGTCTCTCCACTGTGCTCGTCTGGTCTCCCAGTTGCGTGCTGACACCGCGGAGGTAACACGTGCCGGAGGCTAGATGTGTAATGCATGCTCGTGGCACTGACTGATAATTGTGTAGTGATACTCTTGGTTTACATTTTTTTTTGTATATATTTGGGACAATGCTTTAGGAGACTTTATTCCATATTTTCCTTTGTCAGTCTACTAAATTGATTCTCTTCTTCTAGTCTTTGTTGTCTGGCACATTCTGGTTTAAAGATTTTGGTGTGCTGGTACCCAAGGGTGTCAGAAACCCTCTGAAAGTAATAGCCATGACTCAGCAGAAAATCCTTCCTCGGCTTGAACAACTTATTCAGCTGTTGGAGGAAAGCAAAGCACTTGGCCCGTCGACCAGCACGCAGCGGCAACAGAGCTCAGGTACAATATCCTAATTTATGCCTTATTATAGAAACGTTAATCATGTTTATGTCTCAGTTGCAAAATCTATCTCAAAAGGGAAGCGAGCATTTGACCCGGAAAGCACTTCCAGAGCATGGACTGAATCGGCGTCTGTTGTAAAGGGTATATTTCAATGCACAGAAAATAAATAGCCAGATTCTGGTTGTCAAGTCTCTAGAGTTTCACTGCTGTGTTTGTGTCTCACGCTATGCCAGGTGTCTCGACTCAGTCCTTTAAAGATCAATTGAAGACTCTGTCTGCAAGTGAACAGAATGCCACGGTGCCCTCTCTTTCTCTGTCAAACCCATCGTACACTCAGAAAAGCCAGGAAAAAACACTTCTAAACCACAGCCAGGGTGAGGCTCTTTTAAGTCATAGATGTTTCTGGCATCCAGGGCTTGACATTAGCACCAGCCAACCTGCCAAACGCAGGTGGATTTCACTCCTGGTGTCAAAAATAAAGAGTTTTCAAAACATGTCGATTCTGGAATTTCTGAAAGACTTTCATCAAAAATTTTCTTCAGAATAGACCCACGATACCAGCTGATCTTATTCAACTTTCTCATCGCTCCGACAACGAGTTGACACACAAACCCGCCTCCACTCACTCACTGGTTTAATTTGCTTCGGAATGTCTGGATGAGTATCGCTGGTGTCACAGGGCTTGAATTATTTTATTTTTCCTTTTGTATTTTACTTGTTGCTCTTCAGCAGTCAAATACACACAAAAGAATGTCAAAATGTTATTTGTTAAATTATGTGTTAACAGTATATTATCAACTGTTAACCTAAACAGTTAAGATTAAGAAGGAAAACACGTGTTACAGTATGATGGATCTGTGCATCAGGTCTTAAAGTGACAGCAACCTAATTTACCTGCTGCCAAATTATGAGGTAATATTACAAATATCTATATGCCAATTTTTCCCCATGGTATCGATGTCAAATTTGCAAGAAGTCCTCGCTGCAGCCTGTAGCACGATGACGTAGTGGATCAGATCCAACGCGTACTGGACGCGCATGCGCGGTGGTTTCATTCACAATTCGATGACGTCATATACGCATGCGCAGAAGAGTTTTGGGGACATTGAATGCACAGGAGTTTTGCTGGATAGAAATACTCAAACCGCTCGCGCAAAAATAACAATTAATAACATGCTCACGCCATCAGGACACACGTTTTGCATCTTCCCTTGAATGTGTAGGCTGGTATTTTAAAGTTCTTTACAGATCGTGTTGCATTGAGGATTAAAATTACAGAGACAATTAGGCTACTTGACTCATTTTTCCTTCCACTCAACAGCAAGTATGATCAGAATATTTTTTTTTTTTAGTTTTGCATGCATACAGCGAAACTAGGATAATTTAAGCATCACATTTATGAAAAGATGATTTATTAATCAATAATTACTTAATACTATTTATCTGTACTACAACTACACAGTTTAGAACATCATCTATATACAATAATGATCATACATTAAGACTAGCACATACGCATGATAAATGAACTCAGAGATCTGTATGAATGACATTGCCATAACGATCCACCATCCAGTACGTATTGGATCTGATCCAGCAACGTCATCGTGCTACAGGCTGCAGCGAGGGGTGTCTCCAAATTTGGGGCCACTCAAAACCATTAACCACAGTGGCTGGTGAAAAAAGTTAATGTCAACCCTGCCAGCAATCCTCATTTCAGATCATGACATGATGTTCTCTCTTGTCCCATTCAGATGTCCAGTCTCTCCAGGAACCTGGTCTGTCCACACACATCAGTATCCCAAAGCTAGCAGGTCAGTGTTTTACTGGAGCACTTTGAGTAAAACCTGCATTTTAAAGTTTCTTTAAAATTGAAGTTCACGGTTTAACAACAGGAGAACAGTGAAGCAAAAATGTGATTTGTTACATTTCTTTAGCACATGACCCAAGTAGTTATTGAGGCTATTAGTGTGTTTTCTATAGCAGGCAACACACTTTCTATACTTGAGGTATAACCATACTTAATATTTATATTGTCTATACTTGCTTAACTTAGTTTGGTCATATCTCAACCATAAATATTAAAGGGTTAGTTCACCCAAAAAGGAAATTTATGTAATTAATGACTCACTCTAATGTCGTTCCACACCCGTAAGACCTTTGTTCATCTTTAAGATATTTTATATTTAGTCTGAGAGCATATGCAAGGTTATGCACAATATACTGTCCATGTCCAGAAAGGTAATACAAACATCATCAAAGTAATAATAGATTTTATTTATAACACACTTTTCATTCCGAAGAATCTCAGTGCAACAATGGAAAAAAGGGAAAAACGACAAAAATGTATAAAAAGTAAAAATATAGATTCATACAAACATTCAACACACAAAAGCCTTTGTGAACAGAAAAGTCTTCAGTTCAACTTTAAATTGGTCTAGGCTCTGTACTGCTCTCAGCTTACTGGGAAGGTGATTCCAAAGCCGCAGTGCAGCCAAGCAGAAAGCTCGATCTCCCATGGTACGAAGCCTGGAGATTGGTACTTGAAGAAGCAGGTGGCCTGATGATCTGAGGGTGCAGGTGGAGGATTTCAGACTGATGAGTTCCTGTAGATATGGAGGTGCATGTCTGGTGATGCATTTATGTGTGAGCAGGAGGATTTTGTAGTCGATCTGGGATGAAGCAGGAAGCCAGTGCAATGAGTGGGGATTATGTGATCATATTTACGGACTCTCATAAGGACTATTTGACTGGCAGCGCTGTTCTGGATGTATTGAAGCATCTGGATATTTCTGATAGAAATCCCACTGAAGAGTCCGTTGCAGTAGTCCAGCCTGGTGGAGACAAAGGCGTGAAAAGGAAGTTTTACTAATGTGCTTAATAGGGCTATTTCGAATGCCATTTTTTGAGCTTCGAAGCTTAGGCGGCAATCAATATCGAATATTCGAAGCTTCGGTGGGTGGGGCTAAATATATAATAATAGTGTCGGTTTGTATTTGTATCATCTTTCATGACTTCACGTTTCACTCTTCGGCATCGTAAATGTGTTGCGGCAGACCCAGTGGAGTGCAGTGTTGCATTTTGTGCAATATGATCAGGTGGCACACATTCTTTAAATATTAATAAACATTTAATAATCTTTTAAATAGAACAGTTTCCGGTACGCATTACACGGGCAGCTTTATGCTCCGAAAACGGACAGTGCACAAGTGATACAAAACACAAAGTCTGTTGAGGTATTAATAACGAACCTTTCTTTAAAACAAATGAATCCCAAAACAGAAATTAAATTATAACACACAGTGATTTCAATGAACTGTAATAAATAAAGAACACGGTAGCATCCTTATAAACAGTTGAATAAGAATAAATGAATTGTTTTTAAAATGACACAAAATGTAATATCTATTACAATTAGTTTTATTCTATATAAGGGATTTATTTTGTCTTATTCTGACTTTTTGTTAATTTAAATCTTTAAAATGCGCGATGCTTTTATTGAAAGCATGTTGCGGTGTTTTTTTAAATTTATTATTATTATTTCAAGCATGAGTGAGAATGAGTCCGCGACGGAAGTCACGTATTGAAAAAAAAAACAGAATATTCGAATCTCAAAACTGAAAATCGAATGCCACCTCACCGAACGAATATTCGAATATTCGATTATTCTAGTACAGCCCTAGTGCTTAATGTGTATAAAAATATTATGTGAATGTAGTATAACGACTTATAACTACAACTAAATTGAAGGCACAAGCGTGTTCATGCTTTATTTAAAAAACGGGGAGCAGCCTGGACTCACATTCTCCCAATATAACATGCTCAGTCCTGTCAGAAAGGTAGGACTGAAACCACTGTGGTGTTGCTCCCGATCGTCCAGCTGTAATGTGGAGGCGGTCCAGGAGGATGGTATGGTCCATGGTGTCGAATGTCACTGATAGGTCGAGGAGAATGAGCAGTGATGGTGATACTGAATCAGCTGTCATTAGAAGGTAATTTGTCACCCTAAGCAGAGCTGTTTTGGTGTTGTGGGCCGAGCGAAAGCCTGATTGAAATATCTCAAGTTGTTTTTTTTTAGATGTTGTGGAGCTGAGAGGCGGCTTCCTTCTCTAGAACCTTTGACAGGAAGGTGAGGCTGAAGATCGGCCTATAATTAACAAGGACCTCCGGGTCTAGGGTTGGTTTCTTAAGGATGGATGACAGCAGCTTTAAGGGCAAGAGAGAAGTGACCAGTTTTGAGAGAGATAGATTAACAAACAACAGTTGGGATGGAATCCAAGGTGCAGGTGGACGGCTTCATTTTTTTGATGGTTTCCTCAACGTGTGTCGGCTGAACCTCAGTAAAATGTGGAAGGGATGGCAATCTCCTAAATATAAAATATCTTAAACTGTGTTCCAAAGATGAACGGAGGTCTTACTGGTGTGGAACGACATTATGGCGAGTCTTTAATGACATCAATTTCATTTTTGGGTGAACTAACCCTTCAGCACATAGAGCTTAGTAAAACTTAGTACAACAGTCTCAAGTTTTTTGCCGCAAAATTCACTGTGATCGCACCTTTAAAATGGCCCCAAAATCCCTAAACTTGCACTGGGAGGAGTCAAGTCAGTGTCCAGAATATTAAAGTGATTTGGGAAAATATACTTACAATCACACAAGTTAGCAACCACTTAGTAATTTAGCACAAAAAAGGTAATTATTTTGCTGTTCTGTTTTTGTTTTACGGTGTTGCAGAGGAAGAGTGGTCCAGACTAGTAGCGCTATCTCCTCTCTTCCAGCTGATGAAGGAAGTGGAGCAGCAGCTCAGGGATAGTGCCAGAGATAGAGACTTGCTGCAGATCCAGCCCTTGGGTCAGGCTCTAATTATCACCACTGAAATATGAAATCTGAACTCATCAGAACTGCAAAGTCATTAGTGTAGCAACAGATCACTTAAAGACATGAGAACCATCAAGTATATGTCAGTGAAACTATATGTTGAGCTTTATTTTTAGCAGCTTCTTAAAAGTTTAAGGGATGTGACAATGTAATTAATTAACAGATTCATTTTTTTGTTAAAGTTTGCGATGATGCAGCGTGATCAAAGTTGGACACATTAAATGATGTGTGTTGGTACATGCATTCAGGTGTAGGACGGTCGTTCGTGGATTTCATGGATGCCCAGTGGGAGTGCGAGGGAGAGCTGATTCCAGTGAGCTCTAAAATACTTAACCCAAGAGAGCTTCTGCTCTACCAGCATGGGCAATTTCTCCTGCAGCACCTTCACTTACATAACATGGTCTGGATCTGTCTGTCTTTCTTTCAGTTGCTTTTATGTTAGGGATGCACAATATATTGGCCACCATATTGGTATTGGCCGATAAATGTTTATTTATTTTTTGTTATTAGGCTGATGTATTAAAGCAGACAAATAATGGATTATTTCCTTGAACTTCAGGTCGAACTTCGAACATCGATCCATCCCTAATATACACCGATCAGGCATAACATTATGACAGAAGAAGTGAATAACACTGATTATCTCTTCATCATGCCACCTTTTAGTGGGTGCGATCATAGTAGGTAGCAAGTGAACATTTGATGCGTTAGAAGCAGGAAAAAAATGGCAAGGATTTGAGTGAGTTGGATGAGGGCCAAATTGTGATGGTTAGACGACTTGGTCAGAGCATCTCCAAATTTGTAGCTCTTGTGTGGTGTCTTTTTTCGGTGTCTGCAGTGGTCAGTATCTATGAAAAGTGGTCAAGGAAGGAACAGTGGTGAACCGGCGACAGGGTCATAGGCGGCCAAGGCTCACTGATGCATGTGGTGAGCAAAGGCTGGCCCATGTGATCCGATCAAACTGACAAGCTACTGTGGCTCAAATTGTTAAAGAAGTTAATCCTTTAGCTTTCTGGTGTTTCCTGCTTCTACCATATCAACTTTGAGGACAAAATTTTCACTTGCTGCCTAATATATCCCTCCACTTACAGGTGCCATGAGGAAGAGATAAGTGGTTAGTTATAATGTGGTTACAGATCGGTGTATATAAATATATTATTGCACAAAATAATATAATACTTGGATAATTGCAGTTTTTGACTCATTATTTGTATTTAAAATAAATGATTTATTAAAGTATTGTTTCTACGTTTTTGAAAGAAGTTTATTATGCTCACCAAGGCCGCATTTACTTGATGAGAAATAGTTAAAAACAGGAATATTGTGAAATATTTTATTAATTTAATTTAAAATAACAATTTTTGATTTTATTATATTTTAAAATACTTTATTTCTGGAATGTCAAAGCAGAATTTTCAGCATTACTCCAATCTTTAGTGTCACATGAGCCTTCAGAAATCATTCCAATAGGCTGAATTTCTGCTCTAGAAACATTTCTGATTATTATCAATGTTCAAAATTGTATTTTGTATTTTGCATAATTTTTTTTCCAGAATTCTTCAATGAATAAAGATTTTAAAAAGCAGCATTTATTGGAAGCAGAAATCTTTTGTAACATTATAAATGTCTTTACTGTCACTTTTTGAATAAAAGTATGATTTTCTCTCTCTCTCTCTCTCTCTCTCTCTCTCCTCTCTCTCTCTCTCTCTCTCTCTCTCTCTCTCTCTCTCTCACTCTCTCTCTCTCTCTCTCTCTCTCTCTCTCTCTCTCTCTCTCTCTCTATTCTAGATCCCAGCAGTAACACTTCAACTGGCTTCAAGTCTTCCTTTCAACGACTACAATAACAATGCTTTCCGCAACTCTTTCTATTATCAGGTATTTATAAATGTATGCATTTACATATTGAACCAGCAAAATAAAGAACATATGGAAAGTTATTAATAATTTACCACACTTAGAGAAGTGATAATTGCCACCACTTTCCCTGTGATATAATTGGTTTCACCACAAGTTTGGTTGCTGTAAGGTTAAATGCCCATATTTGTCAGTCACCGGGTGAACAATAATTAATTCATGTTGAGCACACTTAGTGGTCTGTCAAACCTCTGTGCACTTAGCACTCCCTATGTCTTTAGGAGGAAGAGAGGACCTTGTTTGTTCACCGTCGGCGGTTGCAGTCGGTGGGTGGTCTCTCTCTGCTGCTGATGCACTGTGCTGCACACATTTCCAGCGGTCAGATGAGGACAGACTCCGCTCCCGCCTTTCAAAGGGCCTTCTTCAAGGTGCCATATACAACCGCCCACACCAGCACAGCTTGATCAAAACAAGAAGGAATGTGCTAATAAAGGATTTATTATTGATATCATGTTCTGTCCACATTTCCAGGTTTTACAGGTGGGCCTTAGTGAGCTGTTCCACGCCAGACTTGGACAAACCGATAGTCCAAACGACGAGAGGATGAAAGATTTGACACCGGATACAGCTCTCAATGGTCTTTTGCTGGAAAGGGTTCTGAAGCCAAGTCCTGGGATTTTCTCAGAGGAAGTAAGTTTTATTTATTTTACCATATTCATCCCATACATTCTCAGAAGCTGTTGCCAAGTAATTCACAGGGATGTAGCAGATGCCATAGGAGCTGATTGATGTGGTTGAAGTAATACTTGGAGTGGGAGATTTTGAATGTGTACTGTTTTCTGGGCAGGAGGTTTTGGGGCATCTGCACAAATACAGAGAGGCGTCAGTGTTCCGCCAGGTTGAGAGTCTCCTGAAAGAGTCACCTAGGAGCCTGGAGATCAACCACCTCAACACCGATCCGTCAGTCAGCGACTGCCCAGACAGCCAAGCTCCTACATGAACTGACATTTTAACTTTGAACAGCACTGCCTTTCTGACAGTGATGAATCCAGCTTTCAAAGGCATGTTATACACTGCAGGACATCTGATGTCCTCATTGTCTTGAATGGTAACAGCCCTCGGGCCAGGTTAGAGCACATAGTTTTGCTTCAGGACTCTTGAGTGGTGATCCAACACAGCTAGAAACTACTTTCTTACAAAAATCAGAAAAAAAATGCCTAATAGTAACCATTGACAATGGTTACTATTACCATAGACTGCATATGAGCAAATATTCTACACAGTTTGACAGTGTTAGTACCTGCCTAATCTTACTAGCTTCTTCCAAATGACACAAATTTGCACTTAAATAACATTTAGTTTGATTGGATGCACAAACTTTGATTATAACCAGGATGCAATTTGTTCAAAATTGGGAGGGGGTATTTGACTCAGAATATTTGAATAGAAATAAAATGTATTTCAAAAATAAAATAAACAGTAAAAATTCAGGAACTAATTGTTTAAACTGAATATACTAAATTAAATTACATTCTTAAAAATTATTAACTATTAACTGTAATTATAATACACTATAATTATAATAGACATTCTTCCAATAGCACAAAAAACATTTTCATGCCTTTCCAAAAAGTAAAACAATATATATAGAGAGATTAATTATGGCAGCCAGAAAAGGGAAAGATGTCAAATATGTTTCTCTTAGCCGTAGTATTAAAATACACCCACATCAGGGTTAACAATTTTTCTGTAACATAATACCAATATAGTTATGAATATACCTTTATATTTTTTAAAGATGAAAATATAATAAACTTGGCTAGATTTATGATGCTAATAACTTTTCAAATGTGAAATGGGTCCATACACAAATATATACATTTTTTTATTCAATTTATTTGTGTTTAGGTGTGGGAGCAATCTTAGGTTAATGACCCACCAGATGAGACCAGTATTAGATTATGACTAAAATAAAATGAAATACAAATAGGCCTATATAAAATATATAGTGAAATAATGACCTAAGATTTGAGTTTAAAATAGATTTAACAATTCAAAATCCTCAGGGCAGAATTACAATGATGACATTTTAAAGCAGCAACACATAAATTATTTCTGTCTTGTGTTTACTATAAAAAAAGAGAGTACAAGACAGTCTATCAGCACTTCTTGTGTGTCTCCGAATGCAACTTACAATCTTGTTCACCAAATATGTGTATGCCATTGTACTAATTTTTTGTGTCTTGTTTGAGTGCATTTCATTTATTTATAGTGGTGGTTTTCTGTTAGCTACATTTAATACAGCTGCTATTTTGTTGCTGAATGTCCGCGGCTCAATAAAGGATGTTTTACTGGAGTGACAACAAGAAATGGAAAGGAACAATAAACATTTTTTTATCTGTGGAAATATGCCTGTTTTTGGTTACCCCAGTGGTTACTCATATTCACGAATACGTGGATCACCTTCATCTGCCCTAAACATAAACTAGGTCTAAAGCTTTATTGGTCTCTTTATTTTTACATTAATTCAAAACGATGTTTTCTGACGGAATGGGTGAGTGGTTGTCATTGTACAAAGGAAGGGGAGATGTTTCAATCAGTCATTCTGGCTACTGTTACTAAACAGTTGATACAACTAATAAAATGTTTAAATTAGAATTTTGACTGCGTAATGTAGTTACACCTATCTACCACCAGGCAAACTACTCATTTTGCACGTGGCTGACGGACTGTTGCTATGCTTACACTTCTGTAAACAAAACTGCTTCACTTCTCTCTTCACTAAACTCCTCTTGTTTTGTGAACTCGTTTTCAAACATGAGTTTGCAAGATAGCGATGATCTCGAAAAGTTTTTGAGGAATGTTGACCAAATAGGTAAGTGATATTTGTTTACAGTGCAAGTAACATTAACTAATTATACAACGTCGCGTCAAGTCAGTGTAAACGGGACGGGACTCTCAATAATGTGGAATTAACTGTAACGTTAAATGTGTTGCTATCTGATTGCAGATGAGTTGGTAAAAGAGTTAAATTCCAGCGATGTGTCGTGTCAAGAGAAAGCGCTTGCGAAGGCAGATCAATTCATCACATCCTTGGAGCAGGGGGAACCATGTAAAACTAAAATCAATAAGACGGTTATAAACAGACATCCTTCATCTGAAAATGGCGCTCTGGTACTGTATTTAAAGTATTCAAAATATTATACAATATAACAAAATGTGAATGTAAAACACCCTTTATTGCAGCATTTTAATGTAGCATATTATAGTAAATTTCCTCTGGTAAATGCTATGTTTTTGAACCATACTATAGTAAGTATACAGCAAATGGTGGTATATTACTTAGTATAGTATTATTTACTTACTTTGTTAATTTATTCTACAGCTACTGTATTAACTAGCCTATAGTCAATTGTTAAACTAACAGGTATATTTCAATTCACTAGAGTAATTTTACTAATTTTTTCATGTGGGATGATTATTGGCAATAATTGAAAGAGAATAAATGACTATTGCATGCTTTTGTACCTAATATTTGAAAATGTTCAAATGTTATAGGTTAAATGAAATAACAGTTAGACTGCTTTTTCCATTCTTTTCAGAACACCCAGTATGAATCAAGTCAAAATCCAGGTAGGTTTGTGTACTGGTGTCTCTTATCCATTCTGTGTTCAGCGGTTGACACGACTTCTCTGTCTCTGTTGAATAATTTGGTTTGACGTATAAAACTTGAATGTCTGCCCTTGACGTCTTGTAAATGATTCATAAATCAATACAAACTTGCTCACCTTCATTTTCACTTTTTATTATCAATCTGGCAATGGCTTGTTGTACCCGTCGATTCGTCAGCAAATTTCTTGAGGACATTAGAAAAAGACGCTGAAGAGAGAAGTCAGAGAAGAAAGATGAAAGAGGAAAAAGCCAACGGTATGTACACCGAAGCCTGAGCGAAATGGGCAGTTTTTGGGCATTTTGCACTATCATTTTGCAAAGTCTAGATTTCCTTTGTCCTCGTTTGACCTGCAGCGTTAAGGGAGCAGGGGAATGAGGCTTTCACTCAAGGTGACTACGAAACGGCTGTCAGGTTTTATACTGAAGGCTTAGAGCACCTGCGTGACATGCAGGCTCTCTACACAAACAGGGCTCAGGTACTTCTTCATTTCGGAATGAGTTCTTCTACAATAATCAGATGAGCCATATCTTAACTGATATTCCTGTGAGAATTACTCCTCTTGTGATTTTATTGTCTCATACTTTCATGTATTATGTAGGCCTTTATCAAGTTGAAGAGATATAAGGAGGCCATAAGTGACTGTGAGTGGGCTCTGAGGGTGAGTAAATCAGTAGGAAAGAGATCAGAGAAGTGACCCCTCATTTTTCATTGTCAGCCAAAGCAGAGAGTTTTTCATCCTACCTTGTCTGGTGAGAACAGCAGGCTCCATAGAGCAGTTTCTATTGAACTGGATAGTTGCTCAGCATTAGAAAATTGGGTTGTGCTGAATAGTCTTTGCTTTTGGAAAACTTTTTGAAAGTTAAGTAAGAGCTAGTTATATTTATATAGTTTTTTAATGCTCTAATATTTTTTATCCTTTCAACACTCTAAAGGAAAATCAACATATTGACTACGGGGCCAGTGACAATCAATTACTATCTAGGATAAAGAAAGGAAAAATCTTTAATGAAATTTTCAGCAAAACTGTATGATCTTAATCATATAGTTATTAAAAAAAGTAGTGCTGTCAAATTAATTAATTGCAATTAATCACATCTAACAAACATTTATAAATATATAGTATATATATACACAGATCAGGCATAACAATGACCACTGACATGTGAAGTGAATAGCACTGATTATCTCTTCATCACGGCACCTGTTAGTGGGTGGGATATATTAGGCAGCATGTGAACATTTTGTTCTCAATGTTGATGTGTTAGGCTGGCCCGTGTAGTCCGATCAAACAGACAAACTACTGTAGCTCAAATTTGCTCAAGTAATTAATGCTGGTCCTGATAGAAATGTGTCAGAATACACAGTCGATCGCAGTTTATTTGCATATAGGGTTTTATAACCCACAGTGCCCATGCTGACTTCTGTCCACCGCCGAAAGCGCCAACAGTGGGCACGTGACGTGAGCATCAGAACTGGTCTTCCATTGGAGCAATGGAAGAAGGCCTGGCCTGATGAATCATGTTTTCTTTTACATTACTTGGATGGCCAGGTGTCTGTGTCTCTTATAGCTGGGGCACACATGGCACCAGGATGCCCTATGGGAAGAAGGCAAGCCATCAGAGGTAGTGTGATGCTTTTGGCAATGGTGTGCTGGGAAACCTTGGGTCCTGCCATCCTTGTGTTTGACACTTACCATCTATCAAAGCATTGTTGCAGACCATGTACTTTTATGGAAATGGTATTTCTTTTGTGGCTGTGGCCTCTTTCGGCAGGATAATGCGCCCTGCCACAACGCAAAAATGGTTCAGGAATGGTTTGAGGAGCACAACAAGCTTGAGGTGTTGACTTGGCCTCCAAATTCCCCAGATTTCCAGACAGATCTATGCAGTCGAGTATTTGTGGGATGTGCTGAAAAAACAAGTCTGATCCATGGAGGCCCCACCTCGCAACTTACAGGACTTAAAGGATCTGCTGATAACATCTTGGTGCCAGATACCGCAGCACACCTTCAGGGGTCTAGTGGAGTCCTACAAAAAGGGGGAACAATACAATAGTAGGAAGGTGGTCATAATGTTATGCCTGATCTTGGTGTGTGTGTGTATAAATAATATATATATATGTGTGTTTTATATTACTATATATTATACTATATACTATATATTAGCGGCATCTAGTGGTGAGGTTGCAAACTGCCCACCACTCACCCCTCCCTTTCGAAGGACATCATGTTAGTTCTATAGTTATGATTCTATAACTATAAGGTAAGTTCCATAGTTATATAAGATATATAGCATTTCTGTCAATTGATCCTCATAATCACCACAAACTGCACCTTTAATCAATTTGACAGAACTATTAAAAGTAATTTAAAAAGTATTTAAAGGTCAAGTTTATTAATTCCAAAAAGTTTTTAGAGTGTCGCACCTTAACACAGTACTGAAAAAATATGAAGGCTCTCGCTGTAATATAATTTACTGTTTTGTGAAGATTTAGCTTCCCATATTTCACCCATTTAAAGAGGATGAATTTGTATGCATCCCGAAAAGATATCAAAATTAGTTTTAATTCAAAAATGGGCTAGGATGGGAAATATGCATCTAAATTGTATTTAATAATTTTTTGATAACGTTATAGAATATAAAAAGAAAAAATCACATTACTGACTTTAGATTATTGCTTCAGTGCTTCTTCGGTTGTTTTCAAGTGGCTAATGAAAATATGAAACTTTAATTCACAGTGTAATGAGAAGTGTATAAAAGCGTATATACACATGGGAAAATCTCACCTAGCACTCAAGGATTTCCCACAGGTAAGCGTAGTTCAATAGAAGTCCTTCTGTCCTTTCAAGTCTTTAGTTTATTAGTTTATTTATTTATTTAACAGGGACCATACACAACCCAAATGTTGTGCCAGAGTTAGCTAAAATAGCTAATTTGCATCTGCGGTCCCAGATGTCTAAAGCTGGATTACACTTATATTTCTCACCTTTTTTGACACCTCCTTTTATCCTGCTTTTTTTTGCTTCACTTTCAGTCCAGACTTTGCTATCGAAAGATTTTGGAGATAGATCCACAGCGAGAGACCATGGCCAAAGGTATGATCCAAAAATGTTGTGAAAATCTGAGGCAAGGGAAGGCAAGGTTAATTTTTTTTGACTTAAGATCCATTATTTAGCCGCAGAGTATGACTAGCATTGTTATTAGCTTTTTGCTTCTATCTGAATATGTACTTTCAGTCAAGCAATTCTTAGCTGTACCAAGAAAAGAAAAAAACTGTTCATTTGTAGTTCTTTCACAAGTCTCAAGCGTTCCCTCATTCTCTCGCAGAACATCCCCTGCTTACACCAGCCGTTTTTAGAACATTAGTTGCTAATTTACATTCATTTTGAACTTTTCCAGACATATAATGGCATTATGGATTTCCATTCAATGCATTTTAATAGAGTATTTTATTTGCATAAAAAGAAAATTTGTTCATGGAGTCACATTACTCACATTGCAATAGCTTATCTGAAACAAGTGGATTTGGAAGAGAAGGTGGCTCTCCAGGAAAAGGCAGCTTTGGAAGAGCTACAAGCAGGAACGGAAGAGGCCATGGCTGTACCAGAGCTGCTGAAGAAGCTCGACACACCCAGTGAGATCAATCTTTACTACTGCGGTGGATTGGAGCTGCTCTCTCAGGCTATTAAAGACTGTAAGTTGACACATGATTGATTCAGAGTACTTTTTATTTATTAATTATTTTTATCAAATGCTGCTGTTGTTTCTTGTTTATTTCATTAATTTTTACTGAACTCCCATCAGTTTTTTGAAAGGATAAACAAATGTTTACAGAAGTGCTGAACCTCAGATTTGTGTGAAATACGCCTTCGGATTACCCAGTGTTGTTCCAGCAACCAGGGCTGTATTTCTTGCACTCAGAGATCGATATGGAGAAGAGAATAGTGAGGAATTTTGTGCGGAGGGCTCATTGATTCTGCTCTGTGGTTCATTTGCAGTTCATGATGAGGAAACTAATCCACATGATCAGCCACAGAGGACAGACACAGTCCGCAAGCACAGGCGCAAGTGAACGCGTGCATTTCCTTTCTGTCAAAATATCACTGCACAGATCAGATATTTAGATTGTGATAAAATATAATACATATAAGGGAAATCAGGGCTACCTGTCACACTTCACAAAAGGAGTAAAGTGAATATATTTTAATTATTATTAACACAATTTCATTTATAAGCTAGTATGGTCAAATTGATTAATTGGGATTAATCGCATCCAAAACGAAAGTTTGTGTTTACATAATACATACTTTATACAAACTATGTGTACTTTGTATAATTATTCTGTATATACAGTGAGGAAAATAATTATTTGAACACCCTGCTCTTTTGCAAGTACTTCCACTTGGAAATCATGGAGAGGTCTGAAATTGACATCGTAGGTGCATGTCCACGAGAGACAAGAAATCCAGAAATCACAATGTATGATTTTTTTAACAATTTATTTGTATGATACAGCTGCAAATAAGTATTAAGATTTTTTTAAATAAAATATTTATAATATATATAAAAAAATAAAAATTATATATATATATATTTACAGTATTGTAATCAGTATTGTAAATATATACATGTGTATTTATATGTACGTAATAATTATACACAGTACACATATTATGTAAAACACAAACTTTAATTTTGGATTAATTGCGATTAATCTTTTTGACAGCACTAGTAAACACAAATAATATAATCAGCAAATGTTTAAAGGTACAGTATGTAAGTTCTGCCTTAGGTCGCTTATTCAAAAGAAACGCATAGCTTGATGATACTGTGAATGAGCATGGAATTATGGGAGTATGACTCTTCACCTCCACAGCGGATGGAAAGGATAACAATGATTTGTGTTGCTCGCTTGTCTGATATAAAATACGTACTATATTAAAGCGTGTTTCCATAGTTTCTACGGAAATTAAAGGTAGCGCGGATATGACGTCATTGACAGGCGACGCAAGGACATGGTCTGGAACACTGGATAAAATTGTTGATTGCTCTGGATTTAAACATTGCTAGGAACATTTGGAATAATGTACACAGGTCAACAAAATATATAACATTTTTCTAGTGGTTTTGGAATATTTTCATCTAAAAATCGTACGTATTGTGCCTTTAAATCTTTTATTATTATTATTATTTTATTACAAAATTGTAAAAGTTTAGTTAAACAATAAAACATTTAATTTTTCAGTTAAAATGTACCTTTATTATAGTGTTGACTTGTTTGAATTTACACTACTGGTTTGGGAAAAGAAGTCTCTTATGCTCTTTTGCAAAAACACATTTATTTGATTAAAAAAAAAACAATAGTCTTCCAGTCACATGATGTCTTCAGTGTCACATGATCCTTCAGAAATCAATATGATGATTTGCTTATTATCAATGCTCATAACAGTTGTGCTACTTAATTTTTTGTGGAAACCATGATACACTTTTTTAAGGTGTTATACTTCATGTTAAGTTGCCTTAACAAGGTAAAATTATAAAAACTACAAGCTAAATCAAACTTTTAAATTTGAATTTGACTTCCTACGTTACATACTGCTATCCTTTCCAACAGAAATCCTCTCTTTACAGCTATTTAAAGTTCCAGAAGTATTCCACAAGGGTAAAATATGGGACTGTGCATTGTGCATAATCTTGAAAGCTCTCCAAGACTAAAAGCTTGGTGCCAGTGTTTTGTACATGTGAGATACATGAATGGCTCTTTGTGAACTAATTTCTAGTATTTCCTCAAAATGAACACTGCTTTTGTGTAGATAAGGTAGCGCTCTCTTATTCTTGATGAGCTTTTGTTTATTCTCCTTGTACGCTCTTTTGCCCTTGAACAAAGCATACTGTGTCTGAGGCTGGCTACTGTGATTTAGTGTTGATATATTGCTCTCACTACACACCTACTAACACTGACCTTATCTGGTGTCCCTCACAGGTACTGGGCAGACATTATTCAGATTAAACAATGGCTTCAGTATCATTAATGGCAATAACATTGTAAGAAGGTAAGGTTGCTAAAGAAGTGAATCTGACAGTTTGTGGTCAGAACGTACTTTCAGCATTTGAAAATGGCTGTGTAAAGGTCTTGAATTTAAAGCTTTGCACAAGTGTGCATACATAATCCACATATGATTGATTGCATCTTCATCATTTAACAAGTAGCTTTCTCTCCCCTTATCAGTGGTCTTGCTCCAACCAAATACGTTATTAAAATTAATTGGCTAATTTGAATGCATTTAAACAACAGATGTGTTATCTGGTTCTGCTGTGTGGTCATGTCCTGTGTTGGAATTTAGCTTTCCACACCAGAATATAATTGAAAGGGTTTATCTGCGTTTGACAATGATTGATTGGTTTGTTTGGGAGATTCGCTGTGTTTGTTTCATACAGTTTGCTCACATGTGGTCTCTAATCTATAAAACATGTTTGTGTAAAGGGATAGTTCAGCCACAATTCTGCCATTACTTCATCAGTCTTATGTCGTTCCCAGTGTTGGTAATGGTGTAACTCATTACAAGTAACTTGAGTTATGTAATCAGATTGCTTTTTTTAAAGTAATGAGTAAAGTAACAAATTATTTTAAAATAATAATTTTCAGTACATTTTTAAATAAGCAATGCAAGTTACTTTGTTTTCCCATTTATTGACTGACATGACAGCTCTCCTGTCCCCATGTTGAGAGAAATGAAGAGTGAGGATAAGAGGCGTTGTCTGCGCTGTGCGAAAATGATGGTTACTGTAGTTCTAGACTAAATGTGAGCATGCATTTACTCATATCACTTGCACAAAAACAGATTCAGTATTATTAATAATTAATAAAAAACAGTGAAATGTAAATGCAAAAACAACAAAACCCGCCCAATTGCTACTCAAAAAGCATGCCCTATCGCGTTTTGGGGGGGTTCCCCAGTAAAAATTGCATTCCAGGAGGTACAATATATATTTTTGGCAGGGTTCCCTGCTAAAATTTGCATTCCCGGGGCCCACGGCAACAGTGTTGTGTTAAAGTAGCCCATTTTGCCAACACTGACGATCGCTTGTTTTTTTTGCGTCTTCTTCTCCTGTGTTTTGTTCTGGAGATTCTATACTCATTCAGAATTTGTGTAATAGCGCCCCCCCCTAGCCTATAACAGCAAAAATTCTGTGTTTGCTGTGGAAAGAGTTAAATTATGGGCTTTTAAATTATGTTAATAGTCCATGTGACTCCAGTGGTTCAACCTTAATTTTATGAAATGACAAGAATACTTTTTGTGCGCAAAAACAAACAAAACTAACGGCTTGATTCAACAATTTCATATTAGCCTGTGTCAGTCTCATATGCAGTTTCCATTCCATTTCTTCCATGGAACAACATTTTTGAAGAATGTAGTTCTTTTCCATGCATTTCCAATGAAATAGGACATTCAAACATTCAAAAAGGATACAAAAGCAATTTTTGTTTAGATTTTGGTTGAACTATCCCTTTAACTCCATGCATGACTGAAGTGTGTTTACTATATTACAGTTTTTTTCCTTTTCTGTAATTAGCTGTCTCTCACAGAATTCAGTAGATCCATGTGCAGTGGAACTATGCATGTCTGTACTCAAACTATGGAGGGCAGTTTGCAGTGGAAACGGTAAGATGAAATGCAGCATGTGAGAATATAAATCTTATTCATGAAAATGACCTTGAAAAGATGCTATTGCTGAGGAAAAAATAGAAATCCCATTTGCTCATTCCTTTTTTATCCTTTTAAACGGTCTCTCTCTGGAAAACTTAAAATGTATCGACACAGCTTGATCTAGTTCTGCTCCCCCTTTCTTTTAAAGTAATAAGGGATTTGTGAAATCGTCTGAATTCAAGTCAATATCAATTTATTCTGTTTTTGCCTACTAGCAGTGAAATAGTTTTTGCCTCCCACATTAAAAGTCTCTTTAGTAAGTACTTTGTGCCCTTCAGTTGTAATCTCATTAACTGGTCACTTAAATTTGCATTTGTCTTTATTAAACCCTCTCCATAATTGTGTTCCTTCCAGAGCAGAATCAACAGCTGTTGATGGAGTGTCCTGTTACTAGACAACACATGGTCCAGATGTTGGCCTCACCAGTATCTGAAATACAGAGGGAAAGCCTGGAATTGCTCAGCTTGTTCTCACAAACTAAGCACGGAAGGACAGTGCTCATTGACAACCTTAATTTATGCCAGTACGTACAGTATTTTTGGTTTCATATTGAATGCATTGCATTGCAGTTTACAAAATGATGTGCCATGAATTATTACTTACAACGTAACACATATGGGGTCAATTGAGCCATTTAGACGGGACTAATTATGTGAAACAAAATGGACATTGGAAATTGAAATTGGTGTGCCACACTGCTATGAAATACTGTGATGGTTTTAGATCAGGGGTAAAGATAAAAAATAATACTCAGACAACATATTTAATAAGTAATAAATCACAGATCATTAATAACTGAGTATTTAGGCTTTAAAGACACTCCATGTTTATACTGATCCATTTTTTATCTCTTAAAAGTAATGTTTTTTTCCTCTCATGTTCTGTTAGAATACTGATTGTTAGAATACTTGCATAACTTAATTGAATATTTAAACAGCACAATTTATTCAGTTTATCAAAAAGTGCATATGTTTAAAATAAATATATGTATTACTTTTTTTATTTATTGCTAATAATTTTTTTATCCACTTTGATGTCAATTTTATCTCAACCTTGTTTGTTTTCTACAAACCAGAGCAGGAGATTTAAGTGTGGTGTTCCTTTGACATCTGTGATTTATCTCATTAGCTAGCATGCAGAAGAGCTCCTACTGTTCTAGCATGTTTTATTAAAGTCATTTTAATGAGCCCAAAATGAATGCTTTCTGTCTCCTGTAGAATGGCAGAGAACCTGATGAGCTGTGTTTGCCGTGATACGAGCTCCGCTTCGGCGCTGACAGTTCTGAAGAACTTGGCTGCAGAAAATAAGTATGCACAATCAATACAGTCGCCCTTACCATATGAATGCCCGTGAGAGAGATCGCAAAACTGACCTTTTTTACAAAAATCTTGGGCACGACCCACCTGAGAGTCTAGTAGATTCCCATACATCATAGTCACTTGCACGTATTAAATCGAGACACATTCAAATTCATTCAGTTCAACAGCCCAGGTCCCTTGAGAACGCAAAGTGAACACATTTAAGACAAAACAATCCATCACATTCACAAATCCCTCCATTTATCTCTGAGAGAGATCAGTTTCTTGCCGTTTCTAGTCATTCACCACCTTACAGATAGAGAAAGGTACTCCCAGTGACCAGGAGATGGAATTAAGCAGCCACTTCATGCACAAAAGGAAATGAGAATGGCGTAACAGTTTGATGGATAGTCAATGAAAAGTGTTCAGTGAATTCAAGCCGCTCTCTTGTTTCTAGATAAGGATGGTTAGCCATATTGGTCTTGTCTCGGATTGTACGTGGGGCGTCACCAACGTGAGATTTGAAACCATAGATCTGCTTGGATCAGTGCCCACCACATTATAACGCATTTTTATCTTTTGCCCCCACAGCTCTTTTGCACATTATAGCAAGAGAGTTATCTAAGGATTTTAGTCTGTTTTATTCTTGTTAAAGTAAGTTGGGTAAGTTCACCCAAAAATAAAATTGATGTCATTAATGACTCACCCTAATGTTGTTCCACACCCGTAAGACCTCTGTTCATCTTCGGAACACAGTTTAAAATATTTTATATTTTAGTCCCAGAGTATATGCAGTCTATGCACACTTTACTGTCCATGTCCAGAAAGCTAATAAAAACATCATCAAAGTAGTCCATATGTGACATCAGTTGGTTAGTTAGAATCTCTTGAAGCATCGAAAATACATTTTGGTCCAAAAATAACAAAAACTACGAATCAGTGAATCGATCAATGATTCGGGTCGCCAATGTCACGTGATTTCAGCAGTTTGGAACGCGTGCCAAACTGCCAAACTGCTGAAATCACATGACATTGGTGATCCGAATCATTGATCGATTCACTGATTCATGGCCGTTTGAATCTTTATTTTAGTCAATTTCATTTTTGGGTGAACTAACCCTTTAAGTAGCTAATTTTTTTGTTTGTTTATATTTTTCAGATTTAAGATTCAGTCAAGGAAGTTAACAGCAGTTTTTGCCATTCCTCTTGAACATCAGCTGGTGATGTATCCACACCACATCATTCATAATCATTTTCTCAATAATTATAATAGTCTAAATCATAAAATAATATTCTAAAATCTTGATTTTATTAGACATTTTGGCACCAGGTTGTAAATTGCTGCCTTTACAACTAGAAGACATATGTGACCCTGGGCCACAAAACCAGTCATAAGTCGCAAGGGTATATTTGTGGTAATAGCCAACAATACATTGAATGGGTCAAAATTATTGATTTTTCTTTTATATCAAAAAATCTTTAGGATATTAAGTAAAGATCATGTTCCATGAAGATATTTTTTTTTACATTTCCTATTGTAAATATACAAAAAAGTGTATTATTATGAGTAATATGCATTGCTAAGGACTAAGGCGATTTTCTCAATACTTATAATAATTAATAATAATACAATATTTTTTTTGAAGCTTCAGTTTCCTGATTTTCAAATAGTCATATCTCGGCCAAATATTGTCCTATCCTAACAAACCATACATAAATGGAAAGCTTTTTATTCAGTATAAATCACTATTTAAACAAATGGACCCTTATAAATGGTTTTCTGGTCCAAGGTTACCTATTATATATACCTTGTAGGACTTATTACAATTTATAGTCACTCACATAAAAAAACACTTTCTTATTGATCAAAGACCCCTAATGCATCTTAGTATTAAATTGTCTTTCGTCTGACTCTGTATTATGTCATCCAAAACCCTCTTCCTAATGGTTGACTCCACATGCTAAGGAGTCTATTTAGTTTAGCTGTATCAAGATATTAATTTATCATACTACAGTGTCCTGACAGTAAAAGATCCAAATCTGCAAAGTGCAGCAAGTAAATATATCCATGTAGACATCCAATTTCTGATATGACGAGTATTAGTATGATGAGAGCTGTTTCTTGTGTCTTGTTATAAAGGTGTACTTATCCTGTTACAAAGAAAAACCTTCTTCTTTCTTCATTTTAATATTGCTGATTTATCCAAGAAACTCTTCTTTACTGTTAGTGTTATTTAATACATTATTTAATGCATGCTGAATACAAGTAATCATTTTTTCCCAAAAAATGTTAGTGCACATAATTCAGATTTCAGCAAATTTCAGCTAATACTGTTTTTCCCATGCAGTCCAATATCATGACAGCTGACCACAAGATCCTGGCTTCTGTGATTTCTTTCATCGGGAGCATGGCTCTGGATGATGTCATCAATAAAAAGCTGGCAGGACGTGAAGAATTTTGGACATGCTCTCTTCAAGCAATGGTAAGCTTGGAGATGATAACCCTTTACATCACTACCAGGCTCCCAAATACTCCGTCCTTGAACATTGCTGAATTATGTATGATGTCTTGCACTGTGAATTTTGATTCCAAGGGTTTGTTTTCTAAGCTCCTTTTGCTATCTTGTTGCGTGAGCTGTGAAACCGGCATTTCCCACTGACGCTAAAACTGCGAAAGGACATGAATTTAATTTCCGGCACTGTCAAGATAAAGCTCTGTTTTGGTTGCAGGAGCAGTGTGTCGCCTGTGAATGTAGAAGTGTCCTCTATCCCCTCCTGGGTTTGATGATCAACTTAGCCTCACATCCTTTTCAAGTTGTCCAGGTAAAGCAGGAAGTTTAAATTGCTGGGCTTTGGGCCAGCCCTCATCCAACACATCAAGCACTTTTGTAGCCAAAGGGCCTTGGATAGGCAGAATGTTCTGCTAGTGCCTTTTCTCTCCATATGTTGCAATCATGTCTGAAACAGCAAAGGAGAGAACGTTTTTTTTGGCTGTCTTTTAACACACAGGAGCACGCTGTTCTGGCCAGCAGCAGGTGCTTGGACCTGCTGAGCGATTCCTCTGGAGGCATCATCACAGTAAGTTGAATTTCGTTTTACTAAGGCCAAAGCGAGCTTTAACCAACCCCCTGATGATGGGAGCCACCAGAATATTTGAACTGTAGATTTCTGCACATTAATTATTAAAATGTTCATCCTGCAGGATGGGGGGTGTTGTGAAGCCCTGCGTATTAGCATCTCTAGAGAATTTCTACAAAACATTTACACATATGAGTTCCACTAGATCAAAAATGGAAGTTTAAATATATGGATGTCCTTAGATGGCTAGCATCCCCGAGAGAAGGATTTTGCATACACGGAAGCATTTCCACAGTGATTACTGTAGCAGCCCCAGGCCCTATTGGGGACTATTTTCTCTGACTATGTAAATCAAGTTCCAGGTTGTTTGCTTGGGTTTTGCTGCCTTGGCGCTTCATATCTCTCCGGTCAGGCTGTTTCTCTGAGTACAGTAAAGGTGAAAGGGTTTACTTTATATATAATGGATTTGGCTGCTTTCACCTTGTGGTGGAGTTTTACTGCTGTAATACAGCTTGAGCTGCAATTTTGACAAGCAGCCTTGAAATACATTGGCGTACAGCCTAATCCTGTTGCAGTGTCCTATCTGTCCTAATGATGGACGTTGTGGTATCAAACATGTTGCTTTGTCTTCTGCTTCAGAGAGCTGCAGGTTTGCTGAGCGTTCTCCTCCCGATATCTTCTGATGCCACTCAGGAAGTTGTGCGGAATGGAATAGTGAAGAAGTTGCTGAAGATTCTAAAGGTAGAGCCTAGTATTTGAAATAATGTCTGTAAGTAAATAAAGTCAAATTAAACGAGATGCATGTAATACATTGGATATAGTAGAGATTATGCCCCTTGCATTAAATTGGCAATGCATATCACTACCGAAAAGACCTTCTTAGCTCAGCATAGGACCAGTGGATTATAAATTAGCTCAGAAGCCACATTTCAAAATTTTATTTAAATAATAAGTTTTATCCTTTTAAAACCATGGGCCCTTTATTAACGATCTGAGCGCATGACTCAGGTGTATTTAGGTGGTGTCCTAATACACTTTTGCTATTTTAACGACAGAAAAAATGCTTGTTCCAAAAGGGTTGTACTTAGTCTCTTAACTCTTTCCCCGCCAGCGTTTTTAAAAAAAGTTGCCAGCCACCAGCAGGGTTTTTGACAATTTTCACAAAAATTGAATAGCCCATAGAATATTTTTGTTTAATGAATATCTGAGCATGCAATATATCAAAATAAAGAGCTGACCCTCTTCTTTTAAACAAAAAAAAGTTTTATTCTAGCTTCATGCATTCCTTTTTATCAACATTTGAATGTGGGTAGGTTTCATAAAAAAAGCTACATTTTGAACAAAAAGCTGAGAAAACCACGTATTTGTGAAAGACTGTTTCCAGATCAGATTCAGAGCGATGATCAAACACAGATAGAGTAGATCGAGTCCATTAACACTCCTAATGCTTGCACAGTCATGAAGCTCGTCCTGGGTCCACATTTCATTCAGTAACATTACAGTTTTGATTCATATGCTGTTTATTGACGACGATCACGTTATTTTTTATATGCATATGATTACATGCGATCGCTCATTTCACTGCGTCTTACTCACGTGTGTTTTAATCAGGAGATTCAGTACTCATTCAGAAGATGCGCAATAGCGGCCCCTAGCATCCGACAGTGAAAACACGGAAACCCAGAAAATTCCGTTTTTGGCCTGGAAGCATTTTCTCACAAATAACGGAAATTTCCGTGTTTGGCGGGGAAAGAGTCATGGGTGGGATTTGGGCCTAACGTGCAACAAACCAATCAGAGTCTCATCTTCCAATCTCTTTAAAAGCCAGTTGCACTTGCACCACGGCGGATTCGCTATTTACATGCTAGAATTTGATAGAATATCTATCTATCTATCTATCTATCTATCTATCTATCTATCTATCTATCTATCTATCTATCTATCTATCTATCTATCTATCTATCTATCTATCTATCTATCATCTGTCTGTCTGTCTGTCTGTCTGTCTGTCTGTCTGTCTGTCTGTCTGTCTGTCTGTTATTTTTCAAAGAACATAGCACAAAGAACTGCTCCGTTACACATTTTTGTATTCTGGAGTATTGCAGTAGTAATTGTAGAGATTAAACTGAAATTTGCTTGTGTGTCTGTCCCGTCAGGTTGGAGGAGAGATGAGCTCCAGATACTCCATTAAAGCCCTGACAGTCTGTACTGCCTCAATCCCACAGGCTTGTGAGGAGCTTGTTATGCTTGACAAACGTGAGTTCTGAGGGCCAGGGAGGCAGAGGATTGAATTCAATATGACGTCTTAAGCTCTGTGGCCTTACAGTGACTTTGTGCGGCACACACATTTATTCATTCAGGGCTGCACACTTTGAGAAAACTCCTGGGCGGCATTGACGAGTTGGTGGTGGGGAATGCAGCTTTGTGTATGGCCCATTGCTTGGAAGTGAATGGAGCTGCCAGTGGCCTCCTGGGCACAGACTGTGTGCCATTACTGCTAAGGCACGCCGCCGGAGATGCCAAAAGAGCAGCCGTTCGGCAGAATGCAGCCACCACCCTTGGGAAGCTGTGCAAAAAAGAGCCCAGGTATAATTAAGCCTGACTTGCCTTTTGCAGTCACCTGCAATAGACTGATTAACATTTACACTGACGTGCTTCTATACAGCAGTGATACTCATGATACAGGGAAACATCAAGGTGAAAAGATAATGCATCCTTATAATTAACCTCAAGAAGATTATGAACTTTCTGAATGCATAATGAATTTGAAAATGGCAGATCTTCAGCTTAAAGGCATAAGCCATCCTAACTGATGTGATTCAGATATGAACATGTTTGTTTGTTGCATTTGACATTAGTTTATAATGTCAAATGTTAGTTTATATCTCTGTTAGTTAAGTCTTTTTGAGGCGTCTTATTCTCACAGTCGGCATCTAACAAGGACAATCCAACAGGGTCAGATCTTATGGCATTCAACTTTGATGAGCTTTCAGTTTCTCAGAGGTAATCCTGCTCCGAGCATTAGTCTTTACGGTGAGATTTCAAACCTTCGAGATCAGAGTGCAGCCTAAAAAAGACATTTTAGACAGAAAACAGACACTGGCAAAAATATTACACATAATTGATGAAGCTACTTTATATGCAGAGCAAACTAGTTGACGTTTTCATGCTTGTCTGCATTTTGTATTGTTAGATCTGGTTTTCTATTTGGTTGTTCAGAATACATTGTGTGGTCAAAATGAGAAAGAACCTAATTCTGCTGCTTTGATAAATTTGTGTTTTGATTTTTTTTTCAGGCACATGGTGAAACTCAGGGAGCTTCATGGTTTAGAAATCCTTCATTCCTGTGTGAGATTGATCACGTGAGCCACTACCCACATTCAGTTCCTCAATAATTGACCCCATAACTCAGGACACGCATGCAAACACACACACACACACACACACACACACACACACACACACACACACACACACACACACACACACACACACACACACACACACACACACACACACACACACACACACACATATACAGATGAATGCTGTCCTTTGGTTCACAGCTTAAGATGCTCATCTTAAGAGAGGCCACAAATTACTGTCATGCCTTAAGGCCTATCTTGATTATGCAGCTGTTTCCTGTGTTCATTTTAATTAGAGAGAATTCACATTGACATGTGATTCTGTTATCCGCTGTTGTAGAGAACATGTTGCCCTGGGACGATATTCGAAACGTTTCAATTTCCTTTCATCCCAAATGACTCACTTGGGAAGTGTGTTGCCTTGATTACATTTTTCTCCCTGTTTGTTGATAAATGGATTAATGGCAGCTTTCATGTGTTGAATAAAAAGATTAATAAAACTGCATTTGAAGATTATTATGGTTAAAGCCTGCTCATCTTTGCATACTTGATAGTTTTAGAAAGCATTCAATGATGTAATGAGAAAAGAGTAAAATTGTTACAATTCAAATAGGTTTAGCTGAAGTGAGTCTGATAGTGTAATCCAGGGTTCGGGACAGGCTTTCACAAACCGACTGCAATATGGAAACTTTACACTTAAGGTTTGTTCCAGAGCAGGTTTTGGATTTAGTTTCAGGTGGTGCACCACTATTAAATGTGTTGGAAGCAATTTTTTGTCGTTCTGTTACACTAACTACAATAAATGAAATGGGTAGTTCACCCCAAAAATTTAAGTAACATCATCATTATTTAGACTAAACTGCTCAATTCATATGGATTAGTTTTACACTCTCTTTATGAATTTTTTGAAGCGTCAAAGTGGCATGGACTGTCAGTGGAGTGACAGAAATCTCTCCGATTTCACTAAAATATCTAAATTTATGTTTCAAAGATGAATGAAAGTAGGGTTTGGAATTACATGAGGGTGAGCAAATGATGACAGAATGTACATTTTTGGGTGAACTAACCCTTTATCATTAAAAATGTTGAATGTTTAGGGTCTCTTAGAAAAAAGGTTGGGAACCACTGCTCTACACTGTATTTGAGTCTTATCTGGATCTGTTTAATAATGGATGACTCGGATATCATAGCAGCTCACACAAGCCGATGTGCGCATGAAAAATTATACACAGTCAAACACGATGAGGATGATGAGGGATTCTACTGACGCAGAAATCCGTTTCATTTTCTCAGCTCACTTTTGTTCACGTGTCAGTAATCTAATCTACTTATAAATGACAAGAGAGGAAGGTAAAGCTCACAGTAGGCTCCTTCAGAGAGTGTGGTGTGAGCTGTGTTGGGACAGTATTCTGTGTAGTTCATCTCAATATAGTTTCATTATGATGTTATGTATGAGTAGCTTAAAATAAACCGAGAGAGAAGATTAAGTATGGGGATTGGTTACATATTTTTCATTTTTGGACTCACAGGTATGTACACTAAGTTTTTCCTCAATAACTGCTGGAGCATATAACTGCTGTACAATAAATGATAAAGTTAAATATATAGTTTATAAAATACAGTTGTAGTTTACAAACTATATAATTAACCTTTTTTTTTAAATACATTTTTATATAAAAATTATATATATATATATATATATATATATATATATATATATATATATATATATATATATATATATATATATATATATATATATATATATATATTAATGTATAGTATTTGATATTTGTATATAATTACAAATATATAATTATTATTTGGAGACTTCCACATATTTTACCCACTAATTAGGTATAAAAAATTATTTACATTTTTCATTAATATATTTAATTGCAATATAAGAGCTCTATAGATTAGATACAAGGTACATTTTTTAATTCAATGCAGTGTAATGGACCCATTCTTATGTGTGCAGTTCTGTGCTTCTATCCAGCGTTTACTAAACTATTTAGAGATAGTATAATTTCCCAAAAGATATAATTTTGTGACATACATTTCTGTCTAATAAAGAGTCTAATAAAATTAGATAGGATGTTTGTACTGTTATGAAACAATCATTATGCATGAAATAATTTTAACTGCGTGTATATATATATATATATATATATATATATATATATATATATATATATACACTCTATTCAGTTGTAAAATTGTCATGCCTCTCAAACTGTTTATACTATATATGTATTTATGTGTATTTTATAAGCCATCTCACAAGCAAAATTGCAACTCTGCTTTTTTCCAGTGAGTGCTAAGGAGGAGGGCCTGCAAACCGAGAGCACAACCTTCATAATAACTATGCCATCAGAAGAGCAAAACAGCTCCAGTGACAACGGTGGAAAAGTTTCCACCGAAAGCCCTGATCGCCTGACTGTGGCTGTAATCAGTTCTCCAGGGACAGGGTTGTTCCATACACCATATGAGAGGCAGCACTCAAGTACAGTAAATGCAACCACAACCACTGATAAAGATGCAATTACCTCAAATGGGCCAAGCTTTGTCTTAGCTTATGGTACAGGTTCACATTCCACGGGTAAGGATGGCACTGCAACAAAGCCGTTTCAGTCCGAAGGAGACCTCTCATTGATCTTCAATGATGAGGGAAGGCTTCATCTCTCAGCTGAGGCTGAATTTGAGTCTACGATATATGACACCATGATGCCTGCTGCTCATCTGTCCAGAGGCAGGGAAAAGATCTCAGCTTTTTTTCACGCTTCACTGGAAAGCAAGAATCAAAGAGTCTTGGAGTCTATTACTCCTTCGCCTGCAAATGACATTCCCATGGTATCAGCCTCTGATCCAGCAGTAATTGATAACCTTGGGGAGCCAAACGAGAGTGTGGAAAGGCAGGGTGAAAACAAGAATGAAAATTGGACTCTGGAGTCGTTTAGAGCTGATGACTCCCTGAATCGTACTGAGGAGGCTTCTTTGAATAAGAATCACTCAACCATTATGCATTTTACAGTTTTGCAGGGTTCAGAGCTTTTAAGTACTGAGCTTGGTCAAAATCCCCAAAATGGATCTGAGCATGAGCCAAAAGAACAGAAGAGTCTGCTTTCACCAAGTTCATTGATCCTTGATGCTCCATTACAATTGAAATCAACCAGCCAAGTAATAGTTAATAAAATGACAGAAAGCAGCAAAAATCCCAGCACCAATGGACCAAAACCCTTTGGGGTGTCACTAAAGTACCCAGACTCAATGTTTTTATTCTCTGCTTCAAAGCTGACCCCTATAAAGATTCCAGACGCAACCACGCTGAATTATTTTTCAAACATGGTAACAGCTTCTGGCGATATGCATGTGACAAAACAATTTGTGGTCTCGCGGTTGATATCTGACTCTGTGCATAGAACTGTCTCAGTGAGGGATGGACTAGAAAGCAAATCAATTTTTTACACCAAATCAAATGAAGAGCGTCAAATTAAACCAACTCTCCAAACCTCACCAAACAGTTTCGTTCATCGCCTGAATAAAAGTGACCTTTCTTTGGTCGCTCAAAACTCTTCTTTACTCAAAACGTCAGATCTTTGTACCAAAGAAGCCAGAACATCTAATATCTCTGTGACAGAGAAACGTAACAGAATTGATAATTATCCAGTTCGGCTTAGTGAATTGATAGCCTTTAGTACTGCCTCATTTACCAACTTTGAGGAAGCAACTGTAGCAAATAAGCAAATGTTCATGAAACAGACTCAAAGTTCACTTGCGGCTCTCCGAACCCTTTCACCTCAAGAAGACACTTCAAAACACCTTAATCAGTTTGATGAATCATCTACAGCAGCGCCTCTTCCACCTCTGACAAAGCTTAAGAATGTGTTTCATGTCTTCAAAGTGAACAATCATCTGCTTCAAAAGCCTCGAAATCATTTCCCCTCAGATAGATTAAAGCCTTTTGTATCAGTTCAAGCTCGTGAATCAATTCCACCTTCATTTACATCTGCAGCTTTGAAGAGATTCACAAATATGGAAAACTTCACTAAATTCAACCATACTAACCAAAAAGTCCCATACATCATATCAGAGATGGGAAACATGAACTTAAGCAGATTAACAGTAAACACAACCACAATCAACAAAAACATGTCACATTTTAGGGTCCCATTTACTAACAGCAACCTATCCTCAACAGAGACCTTCATTACAACAACTATGTTTTTAAAACCTTGGATGTCTTTCACCAACATCTCACTTTTCGCTCGTGCAGTTCCGCAAAATAAGTCCTTTCTGCAGCCAACACCTTTTGGTAAGTCACAAAATACTGTGACAACCGACGCAAAAGTTATCTCAAAACTTTTATCCATCTCCAAGAAAAGCAATAGCGAGTATGTCTTTTTAAATCACACGTTGACAACTGGAAAGATTGGGTTGCTGTTAGACGACAAACAACAAGATCTTAAAAACCCAACAGGGACTGGGAAGCTGTATTTCGGGAGCTACACAGTTAGCAGTATCCCATCAGTCCAGCGGCTCATTGAAGCTCACCCTAGAGAGGTATTTCTCACAGAAACACCACAAACACAATCTGTATTTCAGATTGAGTCGTACTTAAAAAAGAGAGATGACATGGTTAAACCAACAACTCTGAAACACCATGATCAGAACAGTCGTTCAGCTGTAAACATGAATCAAAGCTTGTTGACGCCAATTCCGCACAAGGTTTTTTTACATCCAATTCACACATCAGCTTCCCCCATTGTTCACTTGAATACAGAGTTTAAACGTTTGACCCTCTCTGCTTCACCTTCAGTGTCTATTGGACCAGCAATAGCGCATAAAAGTGGACAAGACAACCACAAAAATGCACTTTTATCACATCATATGTTTGTAAATTTATCAGATTTTAGGGAGGGTCCTCAGAACATGACATCCAGCCGCATTTCTGGCATCAGTAGGCACACAACAGCTGCAGCACTTCCAGAAGGGGCCTTGCACACGTCACCCCTTGAATCATCCAATGGAACAACTTTTCCTTTGTTTCTTTTTCAAATGCAGAATGTGCTGCATAAAGAGCATTTGACCTTAACTGAAGACCAGACCGAGTTTATCTCAACAGTAAATCAGCATTCACAAACAACGCAATCGAACTCTCCATCTGACGAAATGTCCAGTTTAGGCACAACAGATGATGTACAAAAACACACCGGGCGGACTGCGCAGTCTACTGTTACTGGGGAAAAGTTCCACATGGATTTGAGTTTCTCAAGTACAGAGAAACAATTGCTCCCCGATGGTTCATTACACTCCAGGAGAGGGAGTGAAGATATTTCACATGCCACCACTCCATTTGCTGAAAGTGACTCAGGGAGATCTACTGAGTTTGTGTCAGACCTGCCAGTAATAAACAGGAAGAGGATGGTTATATCATCCGATTCTCTCAGTGGGTAATGACTCTTCAATCATTTTTAATGTGGAACAAAAACAATTTGATTAGAATTTGTGCTGTGCTAGATCCATGTGCAGATAGATAGATAGATAGATAGATAGATAGATAGATAGATAGATAGATAGATAGATAGATAGATAGATAGATAGATAGATAGATAGATAGATAGATAGATAGATAGATAGATAGATAGATAGATAGATTTATTGAAATTTATTTACTTAATGTTAAAGCTACACTGTGTGATATTTTCCCCCATCTAGCGGTGAAAAGGTATATGACCATCCAGTGAATAATAGTTTCTGTTCCTCTCAATTCTGATTTCGTTTTAACTCCTACGGTGGCCGATTTAGTCCAAGATTAACATGGCAATCCCCCTCTTCACATTCGACACGGTGCCATCGTGTGTTAAAACACGAAAGGCGAAGCCTGAATTTACGGGTATGTCCCTCTTTGGCTAATGTGCTTTCAAGATGAAGGGGCAACATGGCGACCGGCATTCGAACCCCTCACCCGTATGTATTTTCAATGGCATATTATAAATTTACCAGAATACTTTATTACTTGAAAGAAGTAAATATCCATTAATGAGCACATATATTTTTTTAAAGAATAAGTGTTTTTAGCTAAGAATAAACTAAAAAAGTTACACAGTGTAGCTTTAAGGCAACGTTTTACTCATTGCTTTTTTTTTTGTTTTTGTTTTTTGCTTAAAACATTGCACTAGTTTTTTATTTATTTATTTATTTATTTTATTTTAAATTTTCCAAAGAAGTATGGCTGTTGTTGTTGTGGATGGAGCTGAATAAACTTTAGCTTCACAAGTACAGATGCAATCTATAGAGATGTCAGCATGGTGATAAAGTGTAGTCAACATGATTAATTTTCGCTGCACTCAATTGGATTTTGACCGTCGCTGATTGTCTACTTCCAGTCTGGCGCAAATATCTGATGATATCTGTGGCACTGGTAACTACACAGCAGAAATGAGCCTGAACTTGGAGAGAGATATCATGCCCGGAGATCTCATCCCTGCCCTAGGAAACCTGCGTGTCGTCATCAGCCTCAAAACAAATAACAGCCAGGTGAACCTAGAGATAAAATCCTGCTGCCTCTCGCCCACTGGCAGACTTGATGAATTTAACACCACCTGCTGCATTTTTTCCAGGTAATGTGCTCCTCTCAGGTTTTTTTTTAGATTAACTCAAATCACATGGTGCCCTTGAACCAGGCCACATTTCACATTATGGCACCAAATCAGCTATGTGGTCCGAGCATGGCTGGATTATACGGATCCCATCTCCCTCGTTTTTTTATGTGAAGGTTTAATACATCAGTATTAGTTCCTGTTTATATGACTCAGCTACGTTTTAACTGGTCACCTTATCACAGGAGAACAGAATTATAATGATTGGCTGAGAAACATTCCCTCAAACCGTTTAATTTAAGAAAGCTATAAATATCCTGGGCAAAGCATGTGCCTATACCGAGCGGAAAGTTGTTTGGTGAGAGCAGTACAGTAAACTGCTGATGTCTGTTTCTCTGCTGCTGTGTGAAGTATTCACTTTCTGTGAGACACACACTGCCACTAATATCCAGAGACAGCACAGTGGGTTTGTGTACTAAGCCTTTTATCAAAACAACCATCTGTGAGGTAAATTCTTTCTAAAATCAATATTCTGGAAGTACAATAATTCGCTTTTGTTGGGCAAATTTGTCTAAAGTATATAAAAGATAACAAAAGTGTATAAACCACTCATTTTTGTAAATGACTCTAGGGAACATCAACAACAGCTGATAAATGTTCAGAGGGAGGGAGCCGGTGCTTCCCATTTTGCATACCTCTGCACTATATGATTTTTATAGTATAAAACAAATACAAGTAGTGTGCTCATACTGACATAGCTTAGTGCATTTTTTTAGGTAATGGTCCATCATTAATAGTTAACAATGTACGAAGTAATGCAGGACAAATGAGTAGCACTACATTAACACTTCAGCTACTACTATTAACTAATATAGAAACAAGATTAACTAATCAGTAAGTAATATCAAATTTAGGATTGAGGTAGTTCCTTATTTAGGTAATCTATAATTACTGAATGAAACTGGCATTATTAATAACTATCAACTATGACAGATTATGAAGAATTACTATTTATTTACTAATCATGATATTGTTGTGATTATCCTATCTGACTTGCAGTAGCATGGTAATGAATAATGGTATTTCTAGATCAGGACTGATAATGTGTGGTGTGCCTCAAGGCTCCATCCTTACTCCTATTTTATTCTCTCTATATATGATTATATATATTCAAGAAATATAATATTTATTTTCACTGCTATGCTGATGAAATACAAGTGTATTTGCCGCTATCATGCGAAAATGGTTTAGAACCATTTATGCCTTTTAGATCTCAAACCATGGTTGACTTCTTTTTTTTATTTTATTTTACATCTAAATAAAAAAAACAAGACTGAGTCAAAACTTGTGTTCGAAATTTAGGTGTGTATTTTGTCAGCTCTCTAAAGCTGGACAAACACATACATTCTGTTGTAATTCAACTTTAAAGGAGTAGTTCACTTTAAAATGAAAATTACCTCATATAATGGCAGTGATGGGTTCCATTGAGTTTGAAGCTCAAAAAAGCACATCCATCCACAATAAACGTACTCCATATGGCTCTGAGGGGTTAATAAAGGCTATCTGAAGTGATTAGATTGGGTTTTGTAAAACAAAATACCCACATTTAAAACTTGATAAAATAAAATATCTGAAAAATATATGGGAAAAGATCACTAGAATGTAGTGTAAGCGTTTTGAACTACAAGAGGTGTTACACTTTCTGCCATTATAAAGCTTGGAAATATCAGGATATTTATTCATATAACTCTGATTGTGTTCATCAGAAAGAAGAAAGTCATATACATTTAGGATGGCTTGAGGAAGAGCAAATAATGGGGTAATTTCCATTTTAAGGTGAGCTATCAAGTTTCTTTCACTTAAGCAATCTAGCTAAGATGAAATCATGTTTGACGTGGTCTGGAAACTGCGATTCACGTCTTGAATGATAACATCAAGACTTGACTATTAAAATGGGTTATAAAAGGGAATTATTCAGTCATCTATTTCTGCAAAAAGTTCAAAACTGCTGCTAGACTTTAAAGGGTATAAAAAGAGTGAACATATTACTCCTACCCTGGTGTCCCAGCATTGCCTTCCAGTCTATTATAGGATTGATCTTTAACTTCTGTTAGTGATGTACAAATCTTTGCATGGACTCTCACTGGTATGTCTCTCAGATCTCTTAATTGAATATCAGACTGGACAAACTGCCAGATCAATTACTCAAAATTCCTAGAACACATCTGAGTCAAAAAGGAGGTTGTGCCTTTGCTGTAGCAGTGCTAAACGTTGGGACAGTTTGCCTAAACCTATTAGAGACACTGATACTTTACAGGGTTGATATGGTACAACTCAAATCGCATCTAATTTTTATCGCTTTTAATCTGTGACAGTTTTATCATGTGTGTTGCCTATGGGATGCTTGTTTTGTTGTGTTACAGTAAAGCACATTGGTCAACTTATGTTGTGTTAATTGTACTATAATGAAGTTGATATTTGCTCTTGCTATTGTATGAGATGTAATTAATCTTTTTTTTTTTTTTTATAACCTGAATATAGTCATAAAATGCATCACTAATTACTCTAAGTGTTGCAGGAACTGCTAGTGATCTGGACCATTATTTTAAAGTGAAAGCATTAGTGATGCCTTTTATGACTATATTGAAAAAAAAAAAAAGACCATTGCTCACATCTCAGACATCTTAATATTATGATTAGCAATTTATTAGTAATTCTTAATAATTTGTCAGTTATTAGTTCTTAATGATGCCAATCTCTTTTAGTCATTATTGAGTACCTGATAAGAAACCAGTCCTAAATTTGATATTACTTACTGATAAGTTATCTTCCATATTAGATAATAGTATTAGCCGAAGTGTTAATGTAGTGCTACTCATTTGTCCTTTTCTGGCTATCACCAGACCAAGCTCAATTTAAGATTGAACATTGGTCTGAGGAGTCTGCTCTGTATTTTCTACTGCACAAGAGGTGTGATAAACGAGCATAATTCAAATGACTGTATGCAATTGGATAGTCCTAAAACCAATCAAACCACAAGAGGCAAGATCAACGGGCAACAGACATATCTCTTCTCTATCCGTCATCATGTTAAACCCGCCAATAGCGGTATTACCCACTTTTATATATATTTTTAATTTTTAATTTGAGCTCACACTTTCCTTCTAGTCTATACCAAAGTACATAGTGTAAATGCACAGTATGTATAGTTTCATTGGATTTTCATTGTGCCAGTCACATGAGGGGAGGCATAATTATTACATAATAATTATTAGCTGATTGAAATATACAATCAGTTCCAATTCAGTCGGTCACTCTTGACATCACGTCGGAGTACCGACAAATAGGCATCCTATTCGTCGGTACTCCGACGTGGCATCTCCGTTCCCTCCTTCAGGGAACGAGGGTTACATACATACATAACCGAGACGTTACGCAATGTAATTCAAATTGGTGAAAAAACAAGCAAAAAACTCAGAAAACACCTGCTGTACTAAATATTTTCTTTACTGTAGTTATTTCTAAGCAGAAATTTAAAATATATATATATATATATATATATATATATATATATATATATATATATATATTATACTTTTTTTTCTTCTTTAAAGACACAACAAGACAGAAGTAGCATCAGATCTTCTCTATTGTGACAGAAAAGTGCAGGGTTTATGAGGACCGGAGAGAATCATCAGTACATCATCATACATCACCAGAGAGAAGTCGAAGGATACAGTTATGAGATTTAGATTTTTAGCTTGGAAAAAAAAGAAAAAGGGTTTGCATGAATTTGTTCACAATAACATCAATAAGATGAATAGCAGAGCATAGAACTATCAGAAATCTGCATTCTGCGCTCCATCCACAGGATTTAATTATCATTTTAGTTCAAGGCATTTCACCCCTGTTTGCATCACTCGTCAAGTTCATTATTTTAGTCATTTGTGTGTGCTATCAGAGCTAATGCGTCTCTTCGATTTGTGCTCCCTCAGGCTGCCTATACAGCCTCATGGCATTAGAGTGCTTCCTAGCGTCCTGTCGAAGAGGGCTAGCTTCACCATCAGTCTCTTCCAGATGATCAATTACTCCACCGCTTACCTGCACTGTGACCTGAGTGTGTGCTTGAGGAACCATTCTGAGTGCGAGAGGGTGAGTCTCAACCCGGCCTCACAGATGAAAACCTGGGGATCATTTATCACTGTTGAATAGGTCTCAATATTTCTCCTGAAAATTTCTACTTTTCATTACTCTCCCTCTTTTGATGACAGCGTCTGCAGATTCTAAATAAATGATCTTCCACAGCTTGTTACTCTGTCACTGTAAGACAGAAAGTGAAGTGGTCGGCAGTTCGTAGGCTAATAGAATAACTTGCCGAGTCTATAAACAAGTTTAAAGTATGCAGAAGCTCATGGAATACATTTCTGCGGCATATAATGGCTTGATTTCAGGATGATGACATTATTGGTTATCTGTTTCTCATCTCAGCAGTGTGAGCAGCGTCGAAATGCACAGCTTGGAGAGGAATCGAGGGCCATCTTCAGCAGCACGGGTAACCGCATTTCCTTCGGCCCTGTTTTGAAAGGAGCAGACAATTCCTCAGCCTCTGAAACAGCAGGTAATGTATTACCAAGTTGTTCTGGTGGGGTAATGAAAACAAAGTAATGGAAAGATATTTCAGCCAAACTGTCGGTCTGATTTGGTTTGTTAATGCCGTACAGATGACACTGAAGCCATAGTGGTGATTATCAGCTCAGTGGCCGGCTGTTTGCTAACGTGTTTGGCTCTGTTGCTTGTCTGGATTGGGAACAGACGTTGTCTACAAAGGTCTGCCTACTTCTGGTCCAGGGGCCTTTGTGAATGCTAACTGAACAGAGCTCACTGCAAGCCAGCCAACCGGACTGAAATCTGCATCGAGCACTTAATCATTCTCTGACAGTTTTTGAATTGCTCATCATTATGTTTAGTAGCTGCACTGGGAAACTAATGACACTATCAACATTGTTAAAAGTAACCCAAAGTGATTTTGAATACTTGTTTATTCTGTATCATAGTGCAAAGCTTTGAGTATTACAATAGAGATGTTAAAAATACAAGCCAATTAACCGTTTCAATGTGAATACTTATACTGAGTAAATATTGTCACTGCTATTTAAAGGGATAATTCACATACGTCACCCTCATTAAAGTGCAGTCATTTATCTTTGTTCTGCAATTTTTCTCAGATGAAATCCAGTAATTGCAGTAGGAATCAATGCAATTAGGAATTTCATTTGAGGGCAAAAGATTTCCCCGCGCAAATTTTGCAATGGGTTCAAGTTGCTCACGCAGATTATCCAACAGAATGCTGATTGGTTTGGAAGAGACTAAGTGTGAGCACTCCCACCAAGCAACCATCACCATCTCGGTTAACTCTTTCCCCGCCTAATTTTCCGTTATTTGTGAGAAAACGCTTCCCTGCCAAAAACTGAATTTTCCGCGTTTCCTTGTTGTCACTGTTAGAAACTAGCAGGCGCTATTACGCATTTTCTGAATGAGTACTGAGTCTCCTGATCAAAACATGCGAGTAAGACTGAGTAAATCAAGCAATTGTATGTAAGCATATGCATATGCAAAATAATATGATCATCAACATTAAACAGCATATGAATCAAAACTATCTAATGTTACTGAATGAAATGTAGACCCAGGACAAGCTACAGGACTGTGCAAGCATTAGGGGTGTGTATGGACTCCATCTACTCCATCTGTGTTTGATAATCTTTCTGAATCTGATCTGGATGCAGTTTTTTAAAACGTACCCATATTCAAGTGTTGATAAAAAAGGAATTTAAGAAGCTAGAATAAAACTTTTTTTTTAAAGAAGAGGGTATATATATATATATATATATATATATATATATATATATATATATATATATATATATATATATATATATATATATATATATATATATATATATATATATTGCATGCTCAGATGTTCATAAAACAGAATATTCTATGGGTTCTATAAAATTTAGGTGAAAATGGTCAAAAACCCTGATGGTGGCTGGCAACTTTTTTTTTTTTTAAATGCTGGAGGGGAAAGAGTTAACTATAGATCCAATATAGTCCGGGTATGAGTAACCCACTTCTAGCCAAAATAGCCATGAAATAGCCATGGGATGTGTGATATTCCATCATGTAAGCAAAGTCAGCAGTGATTACAAGATGTTCTTTTTCATTTCTTTGGTTAGATGTCTATTCAGTTCACTAGCAGCCCAAAGTTTTAGCCTAGACGTCAGGGCTGTATTTGGGCTATATGTCTTTTAAACGCAAAAACATTGCTACACCGTTGGACCTTTTTTATGCCTACGAAACTTTGCAAATGTGGCTGTATCTTAAAACAAGATATTTTGAAGAATGTTTATGAAAGTCTGTCAAGTCTTAAACAAGATCGGACCCAAAATACTATACCACAGTATGGGTAAGAAAACACATTTCTCAAAATAAATAAATAAATATATATATATATATATATATATATATATATATATATATATATATATATATATATATATATATATATATATATATATATATATATATATATTTGCTGTGTTCTGCAGAAGAAAGGTTTTGAATAACATGAGGGTGAGTAAATGATGACATCTTTTCATTTTTGAGCGAACTATCCCTCTAACCCTCAGTTGAGTTGTTCTTCCTAGCAGTGCCATTTCTAGGCATAGGCAAACTAGGTGGTCCCCTAGGGCGCCAACAGCTGGGGGGCGCCAGTGAGCCCCCGCCCCAACAAGATTTTTTAGTTATTTCATATATATTTTATTATTAATATTTCGAACTTTTGCTATTTCGAGGCATTATGATTAGTTGGGATTATTGGAGTAAAGTCGCCATGGTGTTAGTGGCGCTGCTGTAATGAAATGAGATGTAGAGGGTGGCAGGGAACGTCGTCATCCGTGGCATGCTTTAGTTTCATCATCATGAAAAGGTCAAAGCCATCAGGGGCTCAGTATCGTAAAAAGAAAAAAGAGGAAATATAAAAAAGAAAGCGAAATATACAGGTATGTTAGCCTACTTATTGGTTACTTGTTCTCTACTAAGCTGGTCGCTCTATCAAAATGAGGGAAGAAGAGAAAATCTTGCCTAGGGTGCCAGAAAGGCTAGAAACGGCCCTGCTTCCTAGCACTGTCTACTTTCTGTTTTGACATTTACCATTCTTAAATGCAGGATGTGCTGATGTCAAAGTCATACATGAATGCTTCTATTTATGTTTCACTTCCCCAGCGCTCACAAAAGTTTCACATTATGTGTTTCCCTCTCAAATAATCTCAGTTGGATAAAAAAAGAAGCAATTAAGTATTAACAAGCAGACACTGCCTTTGAGATGCATCTCTATGTAAATCCCACCGCTAGGCTGAGACAACCTGGGGCAAAGCAGATCACTTGTCTTGAAGATCACTTAATAAAGAACATAATGGCTTCTTGTAATTGAAAGTACAATCAAAATGGACCCAACGGGAATCTAAGCGAATGCCTCACAGAACTGGAAAGAATCAAAGCTTCAATAATAAATCTTTTCAAGTGCAGAGGTAGACCGTTAGAAACACTTGTGGTTGCTTGTTGCGTAATTACTCCCTCAATAATTAAGGTAATTAGCTTATTGATTGCATTACCTTCAGTGTCATTTACAGCCCTTTCATTTGCTTTGCACACTACACACTGCAAATTACAGGCACCTTCATGGCATCATTAATAAGTAGAACATTATGGCATGTCTTGACTGTGAATCTAGTCCTTGCATTGATATATACCCAAGCAGAAATTCAACAGATTCTGTATTCGTGTTGAAAAGTGGAGCCTGGCTTTGTGCACCTCTTAAAGGATGAAGTGTCTCTTCGGGTGGCGGACAAAGCCTGAATCGCAGTGGCTGCATGCCAAGTCTCTCCTTCACAAGAACGCTGAAGAGGCATGGCATCGTCACCTCGGTTCAAAAGTGCTGCTTGCTGCTTGACTGTTAATTACTGTTATCAATATTATTACTTCATTTTTAAAATCCTGCTATTAAAGGTTAATTTGCATCACATTTTGACTTAGAATAACATTCACTTCACAGGTTTTTGCTAATGTGCTTAGAGGTAGTGCCTGAGAGATGAATGAACAGTGGGCAAACTTCCAGAGAACAATAGTAAAGATAATGCAAATGTGACATGCACTTTATAAGTTGTGTTGTGTTGATAAAACCCTTCAGTTAAATATTTAGCATCAAATATCTTTGGACCTGTTACTGAATTAGCCTATATTAAATAAAATGCTACTGTTTCCCTACCAACAAACCACAAACATGCACACATGCCTTATGAGGCAATCCCTGTTGTTAGGTTAAACCAAAGCTGGTATATCCAGTTATCAGGTGTCCCGCACAAATCTCTCAACCTCACCTGTGTAACTCATTCAAAACTGGCTTTGTTGCATTTCTATTCAAATAATCAGTGCTCTGACTCCTCCCACCAAAACCAGCCAACCTTTTTGTTTAATATACATTTCCTTGACATGGTTTCTGTGTGCCAAGAAGAAATGTTGAAGGGCAGAGTCTTCCTTTCCTGAGCCTGGAAAACAAAATGACAGCAGCTAATTCCAGTGTAAAGGATTCTATCAGAGATGGCAGCCCGGAGAGATTTACTTATTTTAAAAAAGATGAGTTTGAAAATGACTGGGAGACAGTGGGCGAACGCAAGTTTGGTCGAGTCTATAAGGTGAAGCTCAAAGTCTGGCGGGAAACGTGTGCCCTGAAGACTACAACCAGCGATGATTACAGGTACAATTACACATGAGAGTAGAACTTATACTGTTAATTGTAGTTGTAAGAAGTAAATATAAAATGAATTTATTATACTGTATGTTTTTTATATATTGTCTGTATGATCTAAAATATATATGATCTTATATAAAATATTTGCACATACCATATATGATCAATTATTTTATATTTTATGACCCATTAGGAACATGATAAAGATGTCCAAAATTGGAAGAATGAAGTTCAACTATTTAATCTCCATTTATGGAATAAGCAAAGACCCACCTGCTTTAGTGATGGAATATATGAAAAAGGGATCCTTGGACAACCTTCTCAGCAGTCATTTCTTAATGTGGCCCAAGAAGTTCCAAATGATCCATGAGATGATGATGGGCATGAATTTTCTGCACAGCATGAAACCGCCCATCCTTCATTTAAACTTGAAACCAGCCAACATTCTTCTTGATGATCATCTTCACTTAAAGGTTAGTCAGATACTATTTCACTTGTTTTCTAATGCTTTTGTAATTTCTGGCAAATTCAGACTTTACAGGAAAGAGAGCTAACTCTTTACAGTAAGGTTGTAAATGATAATGTTGAAGCTTTTGTTATTCTTGGTTAATGTTACTTTCTACATAATATGGGACATGTTAGGTTAAAATATACAACCTTGTAGTGTTGTTGCAGTTTCAGACTACATTTTCTCTATAAAGATTTCAGATTTTGGCCTTGTTCAATGGAAGGAGTCCACTTGTAAGACTGAGTTTATTGAACACCTGACAGCTCGAGGGAACATAAACTATGTGCCTCCAGAGACCTTTACCCAGAATCCTGAACCTCCTGGAACGAAGTACGATGTGTACAGGTGAGAGTTCATAACTTGAAGAACATTACAGTATGTGCATAAATTGAAAATTGGACAGTGAGTTATGCCATGAAATAAACATCTTAACCATTCTCACTTTGCAGCATTTCTATTATTATGTGGGAAATTCTCACTCAACTGCGCTCATATCAAGGTATAAATTGTTCCTAATTTTGGCACTTTTCACATTTTTATACAAATTTTAATGTTACATTTGTCATTCAACCCAAGTCATTGCAAGACAAAGCAACTTTAATTCATGGAAAATACAAGTTTATAACTACAGACTAACATTTGGTCTCAAACTAGTCAGCGACAGCTTCTTGTAACCTGTTACCCATTCTTTTATTTTAATTTATTGATTTTTTTAAATACTTAAAAAAAAAAAAATTTGAAAACATTCTCCATAAACCCAAAACATATAAAATGAATCCAAAAAGTTGACAGTCAACATTTCTGAAGCACCTTTCACCCTCTATTTATTAAAGAAAATGTATATCCGGCCCCTTTTGTACTGAATTCGTAGCATATGCCTTTTACGCTCAGTTTGTTATGAGAGTGCTTGAAGCACAATTGTGTTTGTATTGTTAAACTCATTATTTGGAGTTTGTTTAGTACAGAAATAACACTCCAAGCAATTGGTTCTGTTCTTCTTGTCACAGGTCTTTCCATGACAGAAATATTAATCAAAGTGTCATCTGGCAAAAGGCCTGGTATAGAGAAGATCCCAGAGGACAAGCCCCCTGAGTGCGAGGACATGATCGCTGTCATGCAGCAATGCTGGCACCAAAACTGCAGTCAGCGACCTCCTTTCTGTGGTAACAAACCTCATTTTTGTTCTTGTTTCTGTTTAATGAGGACTATAATAGTGCTTGATTACATACAGACAGAATGCATGCCTGAAGTCTCAGTAGATGTTTGCTCAGCTGTCTCACTGGTGTTGTTCATTCTGAAATAACAATGAGCAATGAACCTTTTATCAACCTCCCAGTTCCTCTGAGATTATATCGTCACCAGGTGACCTTCAGTATAAGTTTTAATTAAATAAGTGTTAATCATAATGAATTGTATTATTCACTGATTGCGCTCGTTTCTGCTCGCACTGTTTAATACGCTTCTGCTGATTTTGTTGCAGTATTGTATTGTATAATGAGTTAAATTAAAAGGCAGTGTGATTAGTACAGTTATGTCCCCTATGATATATACTATGATATAGTTATATCACTATGATTTTATCTAGCATTATACACTGCCAATTATGATGCTCCTCCATAAGAGTAGCTAAAAGGCTGTCAATCATTGGCTGGCCCTGAAAAAAGGCTTCCCAGTGTTACATTCAGCTGCATCATCTCCCTTTTTCGGCAGAGATCGTTCGGTTAACTGAAGTCCTCAGTGAAGTCCTGAAAATCCCAGACACGGTTTCAAGGGGCGAGATAAGAAAGCGCCTGCCTGAACAGGTATGGAACGTAAGTGACTCATCCAGTGCATGACAACAGTACACATAAGGTGTTAGCATGACTAATCTGTGGACGCTTTCCACGTTTTCTGTACTAATTTTGGAAAATTGGCAAAGTTTTAATGAAAGATTTAAAGGGTTAGTCCACCCAAACATGGAAATTCTGTCATTAACTACTCACACTCATGTTGTCCCAAACCCATGAAAAACCCATAAGACCTTCGTTCATCTTCAGAACACAAATTAAGATATTTTTGATGAAAGGTTTCTGACCCCCATAGACTGTAACGTTTTTACGACTTTCAAGGACAGAAAGGTAGTAATGACATTGTTAAAATAGTCCATGTGACTACAGTGGTTTAATCTTAATGTTATGAAGTGATGGCAATAACTTTTTGTGCGACGACTTTTTCAATTGACCTTGAAAGTGGTTCACGGATTTCATCAAAAATGACTTACTTTGTGTTATGAAGATGCATGAAGGTCTTACTTAGAATGACTTGAGTAATTAATGACTGAATTTTCATTTTTGGGTGAACTAACCCTTTAAACCCTATAATATTCATATGCAAAAATAAAAAAAATTCTATATAGAAATACACGTTAATCGAACTACAGCTGGCGTTAGTGTTAGTGTCAACTTTTTTATAGATAAAGACTATAGTTCAAGTACACAAAAGAAACACTGTAGTTTGATTATAACTGCACATTTAAACATACTTAGGGCCATATCGATCAGCACAACAAAAACTGCATGCAAAAACTTTTTGAAATCATGACAATAACTTTCTTTCTTTTTGCCATTTCTGATGTCAACAAAATAGCTGTTAGTCACACAATTGATGTAACATGAATTATATTTTGCTTTCTCTCCATTAGCCAAAGAAAACAGCTGACTCTTCAGGCAAGTATTTTGTTGTCACAGTCAATGTCTTGTGTACTTTCTGTACAAACATACTTTTACTGTATATAAAGCTGTCAATCATCACATTTTTCCCCCTATTCATTACAGATGATTCTAGCATTCACTCTCTGCTTGTAAGAAAAGACTTTGAGAGCTTTAAGAATGTTCTGCAAAAAGAGCATGTATCGATGCTCTTCCAAGACAACAATACTCTCCTTCATCACACCGTGGCAAGCGGGGACAAAGGAAGCGTGCAGATGGTCCTGGATCTAGGAGCCCAAGTGAACTGCCAGAGTGCAAAAGGCTACACACCACTCATTGTTGCGGTTCTGCGCAAGTTTTACGAAATCTGCAGCTTGCTCATAGAGCATGGGGCTGACGTCAACCTCAGCGATGACGACCAGTGGACTCCGCTGCATTTTGCCGTACAGACTGGCGACGACAGAACTGCTCGCCTTTTGTTAGAAAATAAGGCGAGAGCCGATGCTAAGGAGAAGGACGGCTGGACGCCTTTGCATCTAGCTGCTCAGAATGGCCACGAGTACATTGTGAGAATATTGCTCCTGCATCTGGATGCCGTGGATGAGCAGGAGCACCAGTCTGGCCGTACGCCGCTTCACGTGGCTTGCATTTATGGCCACGTAGACATCGCTAAGATCTTACTCAAAAAGGGAGCTGATGTCAACAAACAGGATAACCTTCAGTCCACTTCCCTACATTTAGCGGCAGATGAGGGGCACTTCAGGGTGGTCCGTTTGCTGGTTAATAGTGGGGCTGATCTGAAAACAGTCGATGAGCAAAGCTACAGTCCCCTTCATTTTGCCGCTCTGAAGGGTCACACGGGTATCTGCAGACTACTATTGAATAAAGGACTCGACTCCAACATCAGAACCTACCAAAATTGGACAGCCATGCACCTGGCAGCTTTGAAAGGCCATCCGGAGACTATCCTTATGTTGGAAGAACACCATGGCTCAGTCAACGTCCAAGGGAAAGACGGTTGGACGCCTCTGCATCTTGCCTGCCATCATGGGCAGGAGAAGGTGGTGTCGGTGCTGCTAACAGCAGGTGCTGACCCTAACCTGGCCGAGGATAACGGTTGGACGCCCCTCCACTTAGCCTGTAATAATAGCTGCTTCCCTAGTGTGCTGCAGCTGATTTCCCATCAAGCCAATGTGAACGCACAAAATAACAGCCAATCAACTCCTTTGCATTTAGCCGTCCAGCTCAGCAACATCCCTATCATTAAAGCCCTGTTGATGAATAATGCACAGCGGGGTATAAAGGACTCGAAAGGATATACTGCCTTAACCTTGGCTCAGCGGTGCAACAATACAGAAGCTGTGGAGCTACTGGACAGCTAGCACACTGGTTGAGACTCTGGCGTTGAGCGAGCCACGTTCGGTGACAGATAAGTCTACCATTAGAGGGAGTCCAGCATTGATTTCTGCTATCGATTTCTTCCTCCTGCAAAGCCTGTTCTTATAAACACTCTTGCCTTTGTTTCTGATTTAGATTCCTAGAATTTAACGCCTTTGTTTGGGTGAGCTCAGGTGTGATTTCGGAAATGGAAGCGTTTTGAATGAAGGATTTCGTGATGAGTAGTTTGTGAAAGTCAACATAAAACCATAATTGGCATCAGTTTATTCATCCGAGCTTGTTGTTCCTACAAAATGAGTTCTTAGTTTGTAATATGTAATTAAAACATAATAACTTGCTCCATCTCTACTACTTTCCTCATCTGTTGGTGTCACTGAAGTCTGCACAGGTTATTGAATAATTGAATAATCAAAAATGAAAATTCTGTCTTCATTTACTCTCCCTTGTGTTGTTCCAAACTTGTGTGACTTACTGTGGAACACAAAAGAAGATATTTTAAAGAATGTCGGAAATCAAACAGTTTTGTTCACCCCTGACTTCCATTGTAACGACACAACAATTCTCAAAATGTCTTATCTTATGTTCTACATAAGAAAGAAAAACATGCATGATTGTAATAACATGAGGGAGAGATTTTTTTTGAGCGAACTATTGCTTTAACTTAGTAGCCAGATTGTACTAGCTTTATCAAATTTGCACTCAGTCCGGCTCCGTTCTGGTGTGTAACGACCACATTTTTTTCCCCAATTGAATCTATTCGTACAGCTTTTTTGTTGTTGTGCTGAATATCTCATTCAACTTTAAAACGCATCTTATTAGAGGAGTAAAATAAGTTCATGTTAAATTCATGTTTGAATTTAGCACAGTAAAAAAATGGTCCATCACAACATGATAATCACGTATTTAACACGTTTCGATGCATTCGTGCATTTTTGAATGGAATGTGAAGTCATGTTAAAGGTGGGAAAAAAATGATAACCATTTGTGGCATTCCATTGGCATGTTGCATTCACAGACAAAAGTCAAAAAAACCAGTTTGACAACGTGCTTATCATTTCCCAGCAGGCTTCCGCTCACGTTCGACAGCTTTGTCCTAAATAAAGGGCAAACATTTTTGTCATTATGTTAGTGCATTTCGCATTTCATTCATAAGCTGACACCAGTTATACTAGCATACCACCAAATTATAAAATAAAGCTTGAATTACAATGTTCATTTCAATAATTTCACATACTCTTTTGTCACACAGAGAAAGTTGTAATGAGATTTCAGAGCTTTTGAAACATGCATCAGAATATCAGAATTGCTTTTTTAAAAAGCAAGGTTCTGACTTTTCCTCAAGTGAATATGTTAATAAAACATCAATGCCTTGTGAAGGAATCAGAACACATACAGCCCATTATCACAGACTGTGGTTTGCTCTGCACCCTCTCCACTGTAATGTACATGACACTTTAAATTTCTTATTAAAGTCTGCGTAATAACATGTACAGCATCTAGTTCCAGGTGTGGAAAATAATAATTTACAAATTATTCTGCTCAGTATTGTGTACTTGTTTAACCTCTTACACTCCAGCGCCATTTTTTGTGATTTCCGCCTAAAAAAATTTTGCCTACCCAAATTGAAAAGCTTCCCATACACGCGCATACAGTGGTCTAGGTTCAAAATGTTGGTGTCATTTTACAGGAAACCCTTTAAAGTTACATAAAACACTGCTAAAAGTGATAAACATGTAAGTATATGTTGTCTAAGCTGTAATAACCCCCCCAAAAAGTAGGCGCTTTTAGATTCCCCCAAAAAAAAAAAAAAATCATTTTTAAAAAAGTGTTTAACTCAGGCCCTGTGTTCTCTAGGAACCTGCAGACAGTTTGGGCTGTTTCCACTAAATTACAGAAAATAGTGGAAAAAAAGTAGTTTGTCTGTGTCATGTTGTATGCAAGATTTATTCGAATAGGTCTGAAGGGATGACCCCCCTTTTTTCCCCCTCCCCTGACCCTGCTACCCCCCTCCACCACCCCCTCCCACCACCATATACAGTGGTATAAATGCAATATTCCAGTGTCATTAAATTAATTATATATGGATTTATAAACATACTAAATTATTTTATTTTTTTGCAAAAGGTAAAAATGTAACATGTTTCCTGTGATAGGTAGATTTAGGGGCAGGGGCAGTGCAGGGGGACAGAATGTGCAGTGTAAATTACATTACACCTATGGAAAGTCCCCACAATTCACAACATGGTGTGCGTGCGTGTGTGCGTGCGTGTGCGTGTTTGTGTGTTTGTGCTGGTAATGCCTACCTTATGGGGACACAATGTCCCTACAAAGATGGCAATTTCTGAAATCCTTGTCCTTGTGGGGACATTTTTTGGTCCCCATGAGGAAAACATCTTATAAATCATACAGGATGAGTTTTTTGAGAATGTAAAAATGCAGAATGTTTCCTGTGATGGGTAGGTTTAGGGGCAGGAGCAGTGTAAGGGGATAGAAAATACGGTTTGTACAGTATAAAATACATTACACCTGGAATGTCCCCTTAAAACATGGAAACATTACATGTGTGTGTGTGTGTGTGTGTGTGTGTGTGTGTGTGTGTGTGTGTGTGTGTGTGTGTGTGTGTGTGTGTGTATGTGTATGTGTGTGTGTGTACGTGTGTGTGTGTACACACCAGCTTATAGTGTTTGGTAGTTTGGGTCATATGCACAGGCTGGCGATCCGTGGGCTTCGCATTGGAGGCATTTCTAAAACAGGGGCCAAACAGTTGGCCAAGTTCTGCTCAGTCTCAGCTACTATAGGAAGCATGTTTATCTGGAAGAGGCGATGTTTCCTGTACCCTTAGAACGGCATAACCTATGATGATGTGCTGCTGTGTTTTAATCTGTCAGATAATTCAAAAAAATGGATCCCTAATGAATATGACTTGTAATGTGGAATCAAATAAAGTATATAAAATGTGTGTGGGGGCTGGTAATCAATATGTTATGGGGACAAAATGTCCCCACAAAGATGGCAATATCCAAAATCCTTGTCCTTGTGGGACAAAGACAAACAGGCAGATTAAGAGAGGGCTTCCCACTGTGTTATTTACATTTGTCAAATGTCCTCAATTGAATGTAATTAAATAATTGTTAGTGTTTGGATCCTGAGAAGAATTTGTGCTAGGACATTTTTCTTCAAAGATTTAAAACGGTCATATTACCAGAGCCTTAAAATATTCCCTGTGGACTATTGCTAATGCAACAAAGAGCATCATACGCGGATTAGGTTTAAATCTCCACAGCAAATTTGATAAAAATGAATTTATACACAAGACTGCACATCCGAAGAAATATACTGCAAAATACAGCACCATCTCAAAGATGATTTCTAGTGAAGTGTGACCAATTATTGCTCTGTCTGACTTTCCTTTAATTACTTTTGGGTCCTTTAGGCAAGCACATACTGTAGAAAGCTCTACTAATGAGTGGTTGATTAAGTTTTACCCAGCATGCACTAGAACCTCTTCTAGAGAATGACAGCATGGTCTCACTGTCATAACATTATCTGTTGCCTTAATAAACGCAGACCATTACAAAATATTTAGTTTATATTATTATTGCTGTAGTAAGAGCCTGAGGACACACTGTGTGCCATTTTCCACCACATTCATTGTTTTGTGGCTTTTATGTATGTTATTTTGAGGTCATTATTACAAAGTACTCATAAAAGTACAAAATAGCGCATCAATATTTTATATTTAAAGGGGTCCTATTATGCTTCTTTTTACAAGTTCCTTTAAATGCAAATGAGCAGCTGCTCCCAGCTCCCTTTCTAGAAGTAGGCGGAGCTTCCAGAGCTTATGTCACGCAGACACGCTCTGAAAATGTCAGAACCAGTTCAGCCTTTTATGTTCAAACGGGAGTCGGACAGTGATGGAGACTCACAACATGTAAAATGCAACAGGGTGTTTTTGAATTGTAAGTTAAAAAAGTGAAATTATAATCAAGGACCCCTTTAAATTATACAGTATTTCACTTCAGGCAAATAGGCCAAAACTGATGACTCATCCTGTGCCACAAATTTTTGTCCAATCAAATGCTCTCTAGAATGAAAATTCCCCTCCCCCCAAATGTAACTAAGGTGTTGAGGTTTGGCCAACCCAGGCTCATTGGAAATACGTGACTCTACATTTTTGCAACACCTGAAATATGTACCTCCAGGTACATTTACCTGCACTTTTTGGGTGAAACGTCCACTGGAGGCGCTAAGTGGTAATTTAGTGGACTGATCTCATGAAATGGCGTATGTATGACACGGCAATTCGTATGCCATTTTGGCGTGCTATCAAGACGCATAATCGCTTTTTAGCGTGTTTATCAACGCCGTTACATTCTATCCCCCTACACTGCCCCTACCCCTAAACATAACCAACACACACACACGCAACACACACAGCCCCTAACCCTACCCATAATTTTTACATTTTCAAAAAAATGTAGTATGTTTATAAATCCTTTTACCTTGTGGACACACACACACACACACACACACACACATATTCAGACCCATTTTGAACGCGTAACTCAAACCCTTCCCTAAACCTACCATTTTTGTATTATAAAAAACAGGATATAACAGACAGATATGACTTCATGCATAATTTATTCAGTAAGTACAAATATCCCAAGTGTTCCGAGGCCAAATGATTGATTTGTGTGAAGAAAATCCCCAAAAGCGATCAGTAATGTCGAGTCCATCCGCCAAAGATTAATAATACATTTCAAATATTGCCGCCGGAAGAAACGTCACCTCAGCTTTTGACAGCATTGGCTGTCGTGTGTCTCGTGACCAATTGCGTCATTACATCAGCTTTGATTGTAAAATGCCAGTGGCTCTCGTGTGTCTCGTGACCGATCGCGTCATTCTAAACTTGCCCTGTGCATCATTTGAATTAGAAATATGAATGAACGATTGCTTGTGTGTTTTCTATTCGCAAAGGAGCGCGATCGTCATTTCAACGACTAAAACATTAAGATCAACTCTGTTCTTCACATGAAGATATCGTATGACTTCAGAAGACTTGGAATGCAACATGAGTTAATACTTTTATACTATTTTTTTGATCAGTTTTTGCAATAAATACATGTGACTGTACATTTATTTGCCTTTTATGTGTTTTATATTGTTGAGAGTTGGTAGGTTTAGGGTAGGAGTGGAGTTAATTGCTCCAAAATATAAAATTGGGTTATAAATATTCATTCTGTGAGATCAGGGTGTGTATGTTTACGCAAAGTCATGATGTCATATTGCGCATCTGGAAAGGAGAAAAAATATTACCACTTAGCGCCTCCGGTGGACGTTTCACCCAAAAAGTGCAGGTAAACGTACCTGGAGGTACATATTTCGGGTGTTGCAAAAATGTAGGCAGAGTCACGTATTTCCAATGAGCCTGGGTTGGGTTTGGCTGAATATGAGCTCCCGTTGATACCTGAGGAAAACAAGTACCACTTACTTGAGAAAATAGTACCACAGCGATTAGAAAAGAAAGGGGAAAACAGAATACAGAGAAAGTAACTGAACTGTTTGCTCCTTGTGAAATGTAATATTCAAGTTATTTACTATTATTCATGTAATAAGCATGAACTAAATATGTCTCCTACAATTGTTTAAAAAAAAGAAAAGCTTACAAGATACTTTGAAAGGAATCAGCTGGAAATACAGGCAAGCAATTAGCATTATATTTATTATTTTATGAACACATGATTAAAGGAAATGCCAAAGGAAAATATATAAACACTTGTTTCATATTTTATTAAAGATCTTTTTTTCAGGTCAGATCCCAAAAGATCCAAAAGTTTTTTGCTTATACCGAATACCATCCGTCATCCAAAAACACTCTGAATCACATTTTTTAGGAGTGTATTGGCAAACAAAGGTGCTGATGCAAGGTTCTTTCCCAAATGTTGTGGTAGTTTGAAATGATGGTTTACAGATTATTTGTCATGTTGATTGAAACTGGCTTTGTGGAAGATAAATGATTCAGAATTCCTCAGAGATGTGTGTATTGTCAGATTTTGTGCCAATGTTGTTTATTCAACACTGGAATATGACAGAATGAGGTTAATGTCAAATTTCACCACAAAGCCATGTTAAAAACACTGGAGTTTCCTTTTCGTCACCTTAAACTGAACCTTGACAAGACCCCTGTACAACGAGTCAATCTCTTTTCATCTTGGTTGAAGGTCAGACAGTCACTTCCTGATGTTTTAAACACCAAGCGGTTTCCCTTCTCTGCCCTTCTCTGATCTGGTTACATGCTGGACTAAATAATGAAACTCATTTTTTTCTTCAGCTCTGATATAATTGATGCAACTCGCTCTGAACTGGTTTGCATCTGAGTGCACACAAAATGACTTTCTTGTTGATGGAATTCCTCTAAATCTAAAAATTCTTCCATCCGGGTCTGTCCATCAACTGCTTTTGCCACAATCACATCATTGCTTTTGACATTTATCACACCCAGAGGGCTGGCTTACTGTCAGAAGTGTCATGCCCAAACAATTTTTTCTCTCTCTGATGTGTATTTTGAAAGCAACTTGTACAAAATGTCAAAAATAAGATTTTTTTTTTACGTCATAAATCACAATTCACATGGAAAATCGCCACACTTTCTGCAGATTGCTTGCATTAAATGGAATATTTTGTCCTTTGGACAACTCGTCTTTGGAAAACAATGGGAGTTATCAAACTTTCTTTTTTATACACAATTGTCACTAGCTGTTCAGGTGTTATTTAGTCTAGGCTTTTATTTTTATTTTATTTTTAAATCATCCTCTTATTGTTAATATCTGTAACCTTTCTTTAGCAAAAAATAAATAAATACAAATAAGTTATAATTTTGAGTTGTTATCCAGAACGTAATGGACTTTTACCAATTCCAAATTATTTTTGAGATTTGTCTATAAAACAGCCTTTAAATATTTCAAAACATTCTTGTGAATATTGACTTGCGCAAACAGCGTTTTTTCCATTTTTTTTTCTAGCAAGAACTAAATGCAAAACTTTCCTGAGGTAACACGTCATGTGACATGTTCTTCACAAGCTGTTTATTGACGTTCTCCACAGTTTGAAACAGGTTGTTTTTTTACAGTCTATGTTTGAAACACTGAAGGAACATGCGAGATTATACATTTCAGTAAGTGTTGTTTCTTTCAAAATAGCATTGTTCTCTCATGTTTATTTCATGCTGAAACTAGAAGTAGTAAAGCGGAAGAGATCGAGAGCGATCTGTCAGCCCTTTGAACAGGGGCTACAGCGTTCAGTCACGCCATTAAAGAGCGTTAAAACAACATTTATTGAATTTGCTATATATATATATAAAAAAAATGTTTTATGAAATGTATTAACATTGTAAGTTTGCAGCAGGATAAGACAACCCCCTCTCTTTTTTTTCTCTTGACCAGTAGGCCTAGGCGCTACAAAATCGTAAGTCAACACATTTAATGAATGGCTAAGTTTATCTTAATTTTCTATCATTTCATCTGAATATTAACATTCCTTAGATTTAGTGTCTCCAAAAATTGTGATCTGTGTATTGGGCTGAATATCAAAGCCCACCCCCCCTATTTGATAATAATGGACACCTGTCCCATCTTACCCCAGTGGTAGGACATTTAACACATTACGAAAAATTTGGCTGATGTAACAACGATAATTCTTTATATTTGAAAGTTGATATAACAGAGATATTTGCCTCTGTGTCTAAATCCCAATTTAGATCATCTTCGAAAGCCGGATAACAAAAATAAAAGTCTCACCATTAAAAGCCATGCATGTCCTAAGCACACAATTATAATGTTCTTGTTATCATTTTATGTAGCCTATGACAGACTTGTGCTGCACATGTTGACACTGCACACTGCTTTTTAAACTGATTCCAATCACATTTCAAGCAACTTAAAACCATCATGGCGAACATTGTGCATCTGAAGTGTCTCAGCTGAAAGAATGTATCCATTGCTTTAATGTATCAGCTACATTTTCTTTCCGGGCCGATGACATTAAGAATGAACATAAAGCGCCAGTTACAATGACGCCTTGGGGCATTTTTAGCGTCTTTATTGTGATGCAGAAGGCACTTGACCATGCTTCGGTTTTTGACGCCTTGGGAGTGAGAATGGGTTGAGTAAATGCACATCATTCTTAAGGGGAGCGTCTTCCCCCATCTTACCCTACTGAGGTGATTAGGCCTACATGTAGCCTACTTTCCTGTTAAGTGCTTTAATAGAAATGTGTTTACTTATAAAAATGAAAGTAATTGTGGTGGCTGTATTCAATCAAAATTCCTTTTAAATCATAACAAGGTTTTACGTTGAGCCGAAGGGATAGGAGAGCCTCGGTTCAATGCTATTTCCTCAAATAATTACATAATTGTGTGGACAAATGACTTCTATTTGCAATTCCTGACAGCATTGCCCTGTTAAATGAATCAGAGCTATGTGGCTTGACTGGCTGGAGTGTGTGGCGTATGGTCCAGTGAGCAGCAGGAGCACTCTTATTAACACATCGGAAAAACAAACACAGCACCTGCCTGTGGCTCAGCTGGTCCAGATTAATTCTCTTTAGTTGGGCTCATAGGGGGGGTGGGGGGTAACCGTGCCAAGCATGTGATTATAGCTTCAGCGCTTTGGGAGCCCTCACACACCCCCTCCCTCCTTTTCTCTCGCTCTCTTTCTCTCTACTTGCTTTCAGAAGTCATTTCTCAGCCCAACACGTGTTGAAGAGACACATTAATCCAAAACATGCTGTACATGCTTGAATTAGGAAAGAGTATTTTACATTTTCTGCTGTTTTTAGAATAGCTTCAAGTGAATCATAATTGTTTCCCTTCCTCCCTTCTTACTTTCTGTCACTTTTCACATTTCCAAAATTAATGAATTTCCTACCCACGTGACCCTTTCCTTTCCCTCCTTCATGAAACCTGTCTTTGCTTTGCTTCTTCAAGAAAAGTAGACTTGATTGCAGGGTGTCAAAGGAGCAATTTAGTTCATTAGAAACTGTCCAGATTCGTGATTTTTTTTTACACGGAATGTCGTAGTTTCCATCCAGGAATATTTAGTGCAATTTACCAAGCTGAAGCTATTTTTAATAGGTAATTTAGTCAGCTAATGAGGCTTGAAAAAGTTTAAGTTCTTAATCAGTTTCTATTGAAAAGTCAAGTGTGGAGTTAAAGTGTTCTTCATTCGTCAGAGCAAAATCCTTCATGTGCAGCACGTCCACATCCATCCGCATGATCGGAATGCAAGTGGTGAAAAATGTACTTGGTAGATTTTTTTTTTTTTAGAAATGTACAATGAATGACTACTGCCCTACACCCCCCCCCTCCCCCCCCCCCCCGTCGTTGAGGGTCAAGCACCACAGATGTAATCTCATCATAAGGCCTTCAATGCATGTCTATACAGATGACCGTGAGAGTTCTGACAGTGATTTGTTTTTCACAATCAATGCATGGTGACCATTTATAACGTGTCCCTGTAACTTACATTGACATATTTTTTTTTGTGATGCACTTACACTTAATTCTAAAAGGATTTAAAAGTGGAAAATGTTAAAAAAGTGGAGAATCGTTATTGAAATCGTTATATACAGTACAGTTATCCTCTGGTAGATTGTGTAACTGCACTATAATGTTTCTCCATTGGCAGTCATTCAGAAGGCTTTATGAAAGCTTTTAAAAGAATGCAATGGATATTTTTCTCTTTCTTTATTTTGACGTCACGGCTCAGGCTGGTTGTGGGCTGGTTAAGGGCTTTGGACTTTAACATCGTTTCCAAGGATTTTGATTTCTTAGTCATGCTCAAACGTTTACATACACCTCGCAGAATCTGCAAAATGGTAATTATTTTAACAAAATAAGAGGGATCATACAAAATGCATGTTATTTTTTTGTTAAGATATTTTACATAACAAATATTTACATATAGTCCACATTTTTGCAAATTTAAAACTTTTCCAGCAGTGACTGTATGACTCAAACACAACTATTAAAAAAGGATCAAACATTCACTGATTCTACAGAAGGAAACACAATGCATTAAGAGCCAGGGGTGAAAAGTTCTGAACAGGATGATGTCAAAATTGTACTTTTGGGACTCCAGAACAACCATCACAGAGCAAAAACAAAATGTTGTGGATCATCCATGTAACAGCACAGTATTAAGAATCAAACTTTTGAACTGGGTAATTTTTATAAATTACAATTAGCTTTTTTATGTAAACAACTGTCATGTAAAGTCTTATCATGACTTTATTCTTATTCAGAATAAATCTTATTCAGGACAGTACTAAATAAAAAATAACATACGTTTTTTATGATCCCTCTTATTTTGTCAAAATTATTCACATTTTCACAGATTCCGCAAGGGGTGTGTAAACTTTTGAGCACGACTGTAATCTGTGCCTCTGAACTAAAAGTTTGTGTAGCCCTGAGTTTAGCAGTGTAGTGGTGTGTGCATAGCCAACAAAAAAGGAGTGTTGATCATCAGCTGTGTCCACAGATGGTTGCCATGGGGCTAATGTCATTGTTGTCCACAGAAGATGCATTCATATCAAACGTTCTGTGCCACATCTTTTGAGTCAACCCTCAGGCAAGAGAGGAACTTTGTTTAGGCTCCAGTGTTCTTTTACTCCATAATGTTCGCAGGAAAGTCTTTCGCCGGAGTTCTCACAAGGTTTACGATGATGAACAAACAAAGATTTTGATATTGGATAGCAGATATTGTAGCTTTATATCACTAAAACATCTGTCACGATACGGTAAACCGGCAGTGCACAATTACTTTATTCATATAAGCCTATATCATTGTGCAACATACATCTCATGAGAACATGCATTACATTGCAATGGCAGGCCCATCACATTCAAGGTGTGTCATATAAAGCATGAAAAGCTACATATAGAAACATAATAAATAGTCAAATGGAACCTTAAATTAAATTTACGCTCATTTTGCTGACACATTTGCTCTCATCCATCCACACAAACCAATCTTCAGCGACTGCATGCAGTTCATCCTTATTCTCCCTTTTCAATCCGTCAGTATTATCTTATCTTCCACAAGGGCAAAAAAGGAACCGAAATGGTTGACAAATAACGGTCACAGTTGTGTTTGAAAATCTTAGCATTTTACTGAAATGAAACACTTTTCTTTTTTAAAATGTTAAATCCACTTTGCTGTAGGCGTGGTACAAATGCTTTGATATTTGTACAGAAATTACAGTTTGACCTGGCTGAATGTATTAAGGTTTCTGCTTGCTGTTATTTGCTGAGAGAACATCTAACAAACATATTATAAATGTTATGTGGGATAATGTTGCAGACACGACTGGCATAAATAAGCTTTTCAATAGAAAGAAATTACAACCTCCATGCAATGCATATTGGCTACTAGAAAGCATTTTTACTACCAAAATTTCCACCTACTGTAGCTGCATTTAGGTTTTGAACAAATAATCAAATCAATAAAAATAATACTGACGAACAGCTAGGCAAAGGCATTGCTTGAAGTAGTATTCCAAACAAGATTTTTTTTGTCTGTGCTGTAGATACTGCTCAAAAAGCCCCATTTCCCTCAGGGTTTTTATATGCATGTTTCTTTTCTTTTTTGGGCAATATGATCTTCGAACAAAATAATTTTTATAATACAGACCATTTATATACATTCCTTTAGTTTTAATCTCAGTGAAATGCAAGAGATGTAGCCTCCAAGCCATAGTCCACATGGAATCTGATTTGTTAAATAAAGTTTTACAGTGTGTCCACTGCAGATGAGGTATTTTTCCATCCCTTCTGCTCCATTGAAGTGAGTTCTCTCTCAACAGTGTAGAATCTTAATAAAAGCTTTGCGAAATTCAATGTTGAAAGTGGTGTATATGATGGGATTTACTGCACTGTTGACATAGCCCAACCACGTAAAGGCGGTGTAGAGTTCAGGAGGGACTTGCCAGTAAGTGTTCACAATGTGTGTGATGAAGAACGGCAGCCAGCAGATAATAAATACACCTGAAAATAAAGCAGACAAAGATGTTGATTAAAATATTTGGGTGGGTAATGTTAAGAATTGAAAACATGTTCAAAAAGTTTCCTTCAGGGGTTTTGCAGACACATGGTTTTATTTTATTTTTAATATTGTGTAGCTCCCTAAATATATATATATATATATATATATATATATATATATATATATATATATATATATATATATATATATATATATATATATATATATATATATATATATATATATATATATATATATATATATATATATATATATATATATATATATATAAACTACTACAGTTTTGCCTCTTTGGCACCATCTCTTTGGCATCTCAGTTTCTGGAAATCCGAGTCGAGTTTTGGTTTGGCAGCTGCCAGGATAACAGTACTTGCCTGACTGCATTGTGCCACATGTAAAGTTTGTTTGAGAGGGGATTATGGTGTGGGGTTGTTTTTCAGGAGTTGGGTTTGGACCCTTAGTTCTTAGCTTTTGGGCAATTTCATACTCCCAACTTTGTGGGAACAGTTTGGGGATGGGGCCTTCCTGTTCCAACATGACTGATTCCAACCTGATAGAACACCTTTGGGATGAATTATAGCATTGACTGCGAACCAAGCATTCTTGCCCAAAATCACTGCCTGACCTCATAGATGCGCTTCTAGAAGCATGGTTAACTATTCCCATAAACACACTCCTAAACCTTGTGAAAAGCCTTCCCAGAAGAGTTTAAGATGTTATAACTGCAAAGGGTGGGCCAACTCCATATTAAACCCTATGGATTAAGAATGGGATGCCATTAAAGTTCATGTGCATGTAAAGGCAGGCGTCCCAAAACTTTTGGTAATATAGTGTATATGTGTGTATATATACAAACGTTTCAGTATTTAGAGATTGTAGAGAGATTTACTTGATTACAACATTCTCAGTGCTTCATGGGAGGGTGGCGCTAACAAGATCTTTTAGCGCTGATTTTTTTACTGTCTGATTCTGTACAGCATAATGGGTAATGTCGTATCTTTTCACCAAGAATTCTTCTGTTAAACACGAATATTTTTATAAATAAGCTGAAATAACATGGGCTGATGGCTGAAGTTAAAAATCTTAGGTCTGTCTTTAAAGGTTTATAAGTTAGCATTCAAATTCATTTAGAGAAAATTAAGGGAGTTTTTACTGTTGCACTCTATGACACTTGCAGTGATGCGATGACTTTACCAATTGATTGATACCAAATTTTATTTAGAAGGGTGGGAATTATTCCGCCATATTGCACTATTGCATTTTACTTTCTCCCATTCATAAGTAACTTTAGTGCACAGTTTTTCTATATCTAAAGTCTTTGGTGGTGATCAAATAAAGAGCACATTTTTTTTCCCCAAAATGCCACAGTCACATAGTTTAAACTTTACAAGCAAAAATGGGCATTCACAACATGGTATAATAAATGATCTGTGGGGTATTTTGAGCTGAAACTTCACACATTCGGAGGACACCTGAGACTTATATCACATCTTGTTAAAATATGCATAATACATCCCCTTTAAAGTATTTTAAGATCAAATGACATCACACACACTTACCAAGGACAATAGCTAACATCTGAGTGGCCTTCTTCTCCTTCTGCTGGGAGATTTTGCGTTTGTTAAGAGTTTTGACTGATGTCTGTGTTTTGCCAGTGGGGGAGACCTGGATCTCAAATGCTTTAGCCCCTTTTGTGATATTACTTGTGTTGCCATTTCTTTCAGGTTTGACACCAGCTTCAGGCAATGAGGGTGATATGTCTGTCTCTCTTACATTAGAGCTAACCAGCCTGCTGTGTTGTTGACCTGCAGCAGACTGATCCTGCTTCTTCTGTCTCTGAGGGTTTAAATTTGTGATCTCATCCATTTGGATGTCATCCCCATTGTTTACCACCTCCTTTATGAAGATCTAACAAAAAAGAGGTGAAAAATAAGTCATTTTAGCTGAAGCGCACATGATCAAGTCTTGATATAAAAGGGAACAAATCCACAAAAAATAAAATAAAAAATGGTTTACTCTTTCAAACAACCTCTTTATTGTTTCAGTCAATATAACGTTATATACAGTAGACTTTAGGTGCAAAGATTAACATTAAATATTTGCTGACACATTGTAATTTCTCAAATGTCATCTATGATTAATAATGCTACTGGTGGATACGATAAACAGCGGCTCAAAAATCCTGTGAGAGCGATATTTTGAAAGCAAGAGTGAAAAATTGGCTGTACCACGTTTTTGTTGTTTACAGGAAAATTCCCGCTGGACTTGACGATCACAGTGCACAGTTTCACATCATCAGGGTGAGTGCATTTCTGAAACACACAGAAGAAACACCAGACTGTTTTGACAGATTTAGACCAGAAAGGAATTAGTTGTCCTGCCCCAGGTTAGGTTTAAATTTATTTGCAATTATAAAAATCGGAGGAACATACAACTCCAAGGTTGGTAATTCCATTCGGCTACAGCAATATTTTTTTGCACATGTCAGCTTATAGATCATGTTTATAGGTAATGTGCAGGAAAAGTTTCCAAATCCTTTAACATTTTAAATTACCTGCTCGGCACTGCAAAAGCTTTGCATTCTCGGTCTACAAAGCATTCATTTTGGATGCAGATGTGTCAAATCTAAATCCAAAAGTTCCGTGTTTTGAAAACAAGACACTTGTTATATAGATGGATATGGATGAGTTTTGCACTTCAAAATGAAAGCATTCCTGAAAAAAACATGATGTTGATCTAAAGCCTGTTTTCACATCAGAATGCTTTGGAGGAGTCACAGCAGTGACACACCACTGATAGGAGATGCAATGTTTACTTATGCCGTCAGAACACTGTTTGAGAGCTCCCTAAACACAAATGGCTCTCAATAATGCACTGATGCCCTTGAAGAAGCTTAGGATGGATAGATAAGCTATCACTTTCTTTGAATAATGCTATATTGAATTTATTCTACTGTGGCATGCACTCCATAGAGAAGCTTGGATGTTGCTGCTCTGTTTAAAAAATGCAAAGACTAACAATGAATTATAATAACACAATGATTTGAAGCAGCGGCCGTTTCCTGCATTGATTTGCCATATGTCGGAAAATCAATACAAGCAACAACAACCAAAAAATGTCATTCTAGACGCGATATGATCACAGATGCACAGCCTAACATACCATACAACTGCTCATTACTGATATACTGCTAATGGGAAATACAGTGCTGATGAATTACTGCTGATGAAATTCATTGACACTGCAGGTTTTTAACAATCCCAATTCACTAATATATACTGGAGTGCCAAGTAAGTAGAAACTTTCACAAGTCGTCATCAAACAGCTGTTCTCACCTTTATAGTCGAGCTCATATCTATGTCCGTAACTGGGCATGTACGTTTAGTGTTGACACGTTTCCGTCTCTTTCGCAGTACCACGTAGATCTGCACATATACTAGCAGCGTTATTATGAAAGGAACGTAGAAGGATACGATGGAGGAGTACACTACAAAGGCAGGGTTTGCGATAACACACAGGGCATCATCATGGGTGTCTGTAACAGAAAAATGCAACGAAAATTAGCTATTTAAGAAGATGCCAAACATTTTCTAAGTATTTATATATATATATATATATATATATATATATATATATATATATATATATATATATATATATACACACACACACATGTTTGTTTTTGTGACATATGGGGACATTCCATAGACTTAATGTATTTTATACTGTACAAACCATATTTTCTATCCCCTTACACTGCCCCTACCCCTAAACCTACCCATCACAGGAAACATTCTTCATTTTTACTTTCTCTAAAAAACTCATCCTGTATGATTTATAAGCCTTTTGAAAAGTGGGGACATGGCCAAAGTCCTCATGTCACCCTCTCCTTGTAATACCTATGTCATACCCATGTCATTTTTGTGTCCTCATATGTCACAAAAACACGCGTGCGCGCGCGCACACACACACACACACAAACACACACACACACACACACACACACACACACACACACACACACACACACACACACACACACACACACACACACACACACACACACACACACACACACACAAGTGTGTTTTGTTTTGTTCATGCCCACGAGTACCTGACCCCCATCCTCCCACTACAAGCAGTCAAGCAGAAGAATGCTGATGATATTACTTCCTCTAATATAACTTTCAAATGAAGCGTTGACCTAACTTATTTTAGCTGCCCCTAACACTATTGTGCATGCAAGATAATGACACTAATACTCTTCAGTGCAAGCTGTTACATTGTACCATAATAATATTTCTAGTAGAAGCCATTATTTCAAGCTTAAGACAAGGTGATCCACTTGCACAGAGTTTAGCTCTCATATTCCTTATGGTTATTAATAGGGTAGAGTAATAATGCATATAAAATGCTGCAAAGTGGAAAGTAACTCACAGTAGAAAATAAACTTACAGATATAGCCTATTCAATATAGTGTCTATTCAATTATTTACCTGTCTTCCACGATAATTGAATGTCTTTGTCTTCATTTAAAGTCATTGCTCAGACGCATAAATTAATTACATGAATTAATCATGTGATTACGAAGTTTAAACGTACACTTCTGTTCTAAAGTTTAGGGAAGGTAAGATTTTAATGTTCCCCAAGGCTGCATTTATTTGATCAAAAATACTGTAATATTGTGTAATATTATAGTTGGAATGTATTTAAATTGCAATTGATTTTTATTTCAGTAATGTCAAAGCTTCAGTGTCATTATCATATACTTTTTCAGGATTCTTTGAGCAATAGAATGTAAAAAACAACCCAGATTTTTTCAAATTATAAGCTTTTGTAATATTATAAAAATGTGTGATGCATCCTTACAGAATAAAGTTTTAAATTTCTTACTGATCCCAAACTTTTGAATCTCCCAGTCCAGGTAAAGTGAACATTCTTTCCCCATATTTACCGGTATTATTGAGTCCAAACAGCAGTGGACACGATATTGCAAAAGACAGAATCCAGACGACAGAAATCATGACTGTGACCCTCCTCTTGGAGCTGTAGCGTGTGTTGTATAACATAGGCATGGCTACAGCTGTGTATCTGTGGGAGATAAAACAGGCAAAAATTGATTCATTGTTGTTTTAATCCGACCTGTTTCATATTCTTTCGTGTCTCTGGACATGATTTTCCTAAAATATCTGTAACCATGTGACCTGTGATGTATAGCACTACATATTGGTGCTTTCCACGACCTCTGCAATCCATTCTATTCTTTCTTTCTACTATCTGATTACTTGCTGGATATATAAATAGAGAGGTTTAGTAAGAAGCGCTATTGATCTAACAAGTATTCCTTACTATTCTGAGCTCATGTAAGTGACAATGTACAATGAAATTGTCGTTGTCTATATATAACAACAACGTCAACAACAAGTCTGGTTTTTTTCAGGTGTGTAAAAGCTTAGTTGGTCCCTCTTTTGAGCTGCATAACCAAATGATGTCTTGGTCAGCATTAGACGACTCTTGTAATGGCTGGCAGTGCACATACCTGTCGATACTGATGGCACATAGATTGAGTATGCTTGCTGTACACATCATCACATCCAGGGTGACAAAGATGTCACAATGGATTGTGCTGAACCGCCACTCTCCCACCACCTAGGAGGACAGACACGGATAACTAAACACTATGCTTATTTCGAGAACATTACATTTGAATGCAAACTTACACTGTTTACATGTGAATGTACAAGAGTGAGTCACTTGCCAGAAGTGATGCATATTACTTATATCTTTAGGTTATAAATATCCAAGGTAACACCATAACCACTTGCTTCACTCGTCTGAAAGTCTGGGAGTCGATTTGCAACACCTTCAGCCACTATAATAATGTTTAAAGTAATAAAATATTGGCATTTTCTCTGGTTTACTCGATAAAACTGGCAGAGAGAAGCAATATAGCACAGGTCAGCCTCATCCACCGTTTGCATCTCCTGGCTGGCAGAGCTTTCTGAGCCTCCTCTGATTAATGTGTGTCCTCAGGCAGGCCGAGGGACTCAGAAAGCGCTTGATGGTCTTAGGTTCCTGCCTCTGGAGTTTGCATCGCTGTCATTGATTAAAGAATTATTTGACACCTCTAATGAAAGCGGCTGTGAGTTGCCGGAATCAGTTCATCACCATATCTCTAAACTCAAATGAAATGAGCCTCACCGCTATCATTCTCAGACATTGCTAGTGATCAAAACATGTCCTTGCACTAATAGAGAGAGAGAGAGAGAGAGAGAGAGAGAGAGAGAGAGAGAGAGAGAGAGAGAGAGAGAGAGAGAGAGAGAGAGAGAGAGAGAGAGAGAGAGAGAGAGAGGTGGGGGTCCGCTCAATAATCATGGAGTCAGGAGAGAAATAGAAACTTTTTAAATTGCTGTGCACCGAAAGAGTTTTGTGGCATTCAGGATGCATTTAAATTCCAATTAAATTCTAGAATTTAAGGAGAAAATATTTAAATAGAGTATAATGTATTCAGCATCCCTGTGACCCTACAAAGGACACACGGTTTGGAGAATGGAAGGATGGAAATGTATTCAACTGATATATAAACAAACTGATATCAGAATGTCAGATGTATATTTCTTTTATAATGCCTCCCAGTTACATCGTTATGCGATCATCGTTATTTCTGCCAGTAGGTGGTGACAAATGACTCAATGAGTTAGTCTTTAAATCAATTCAAACGATTCATTAAACCCCATAGCCTAGAAATCTAGACGCACTCTAGTGGCAGCAAATCTAATATGCCTCGAGTGTCGTCTAGCAACTCTCTCAATACACTTCTGAGCGGTAAAAAACAAACTCTGGTCAGGCCAATCACATCGTGTATAGAGTCGGTGGGCGGGGCTTAACATAATGACGGCCGAGTTGCGTTTGCGTGTTACTAGTAAGCACAGAAACTGGCGAACGGCTGTCTTTCGAATCAGCTTTGACCGCGACTCTGGAAGACTTGGAGTTAAGCTTTTCTCTGAGAAAAGAACAAAGAACGGCACTGAAGTCATTCTTAAGAAGGGAAGATGTGTTCAGAGTTTTGCCGAACGGATACGGCAAATGTTTAATCTATCAACTAGCTCCGCTTCATGTTGCTCTGGTTGGTGGTAGCGCTATCCTATCGCGTGCAGAGGAAGTTTGAAAGACAACCGTTTATCCCGCCCCTCGGATTGAGCCCTGTCTATGGTGAGTTCCCAGACCAAACATCTTGATGTGGGTCTGGCTTGTCAGGCTATAAACCCCACTGATTCATTCAGGAATAAAACACCACTAATGAGATTCAAAGATGTTGATTCTTTAGATTTTTTTTTTTGTTTTGTTTTGTTTTTTGATCCTTTAGTTTTTGGAGGAAACAGATATTTTTGTTAACTGTAAACTACTCAATATTAATGTGATGTTTATATAATCAGTAGATTCAAATTTGGATCTAAAGCCTAAAAACAATGTGGTGGACATTGTTAGCCCGACAAGCCAGACCAACATGGTCTGGGAACTCACCATTGACAGGCCAATCCGAGGGGCGGGATAAATGGTTGTCTTACAAACTCCCTTTGAACGCAATTGGATAGCGCTACAACCAACCAGAGCAACAAAGGTGAAGTGGAGCTAGATGACAGATTCACCTTTTGCCGTATTCGGTCGGCAAAACTTCGAACACATCATCCCTTTTTAAGAATGACTTCAGTGTCGTTCTTTTCTCAAAGAAAACCTGAACTCCAAGTCTTCCAGAGTCATGGCCAATGCTGATTCGAAAGACCGCCGTTCGCCAGCTTTTTTAGCACACGGAACCTCTGCCACTCTGCCGTCATTAAGTTAAGCCCCGCCCTCCGACTCTATACACGATGTGATTGGCCTGACCAGAGTTTGTTTTTTCCAGCTCAGAAGTCTATTGAGGGTTGCTAGACTACACTCACGGCAGATTAGATTTGCTGTCGCTAGGGTGCGTTTAGATTTCTAGGCTGGGACATTGTAGCACTAGTGTATGTCTAATAACTTGATTTTTTTTTTGTTGAAATCCTTTGTTTGATTGTGTTGTGTATGTAAATTCCTTCTGCCATTATTATTCAAATTCAGCATACAGTGGATAGGCCAATTCAATGCAAATTCATATTAATGAACTAAAAATGGACACACACACAAACTGCACTATGCTCAACCCTGCAGCTAAGCTAAAGCACTTGATTAATTTGGTCATTTCCTGCTAGCATAATTAGGTTATTTTTCATGAGACATTTTCATCATATTCTGAAGATATTTTAAAGTTGTTTATGAAATACATCTTTTGGAATGATGATCTCATCTGTCCTAATAATAACAACAATATGGAGGACTTTCATATAGCAACGCATCAACAGCAATTTTTATTTAGCCTATAATCAGACTCCATTTCCTTTTTTCAGCCATCTCACAATAGCACTACTTAATGTCCTGTTTCCGTGTATAAATGAATCAAGTTAAATAAATAATGACTTTCATTTATTGACTGAGAATGTAGTTACTCAGAGCTGCCCTTTAAGAGAAAAACAACACATCACAATATATCAAAAAGCTAATTTGATATAGTGAGTTATAATAATGCTGTGCAATATATGAAGTGCCACTTTTGACTCATTGTTCAGAGCTCAGTTTAAAATCACACAAATCAGCCCTCTTGCATTAATCTAAGAAGAACATGAGTCAAGATTATGATCTTTATGTAAATTTCAACCTATGGATTTTGCTTGCAATCTGAGCTTTGCTAATATGTACAGCTCAGTGACCACAAGGGAGGCTTCTCTTGGTTGAAAATAACTACTAACCCGTGGCTAAGATCAGACATTCTAGAATTAGACATGTGCTAGTGGCTACTGCAAATTGATTGGCTCGAATGAGGTTTAAGACACTGGTGCCTGCAGCTCTTCTTCGTTTATTCTTGCACAGATTGATGTTGAGTTATGAAGAAAATGGCGAAAAATTACAATGTAATCAATCTGAAATAATTTAATAATATGTCCTCGTATTACTACAAACTGTTCATGGTTAAAAAACATTTTAGCATTCTCAACAAGGAAGGATCAGATCACACTGAAACCTACCTCGAGGTAAACGACCCATGGCATTACGAGTGTGGCAACTAGCAAATCAGCCACAGCAAGGCTGACTATCAGGTAGTTGGTGGTGGTCTGGAGGGCTTTCTCCCTAGAGACGGCCATACACACCAGCACGTTGCCGAAGACAATGACAAAAATGAGCAGAGTGAGAAGCATGGCGTAATAATTGTACTGGTGCCGCCCCCCTGGTTCCGTGGCATTGAAGTCCCGGGATCCATTTTCAAAGAAGCTCTCATTATAGGCATACTCCGTGAAGACTTCCATCAGATGGTTGAAGCCAAGTTGAGACTCTAGAACCCAAAACAACAGAATTTTGTATTAAAGAAATTCAGTATTTTTTTTTATTTTTAAGTCCCATTAAGATACATTTTGTATCCCAGGGTGTGTCTTATCACATCAACCAGACTGCACAGCATGTCCCACAAAGTTTTGCCATGAAAAATCAATTTCTTATTGGAACACCTGAGCAGAAGCATTCACTAGAAAGCTCAGGGCTGTGGCCTTGCGCTGTGTGTTACACTGTGTAAAGTCTATCCTTTATTTATGGGTGATCGTTCACTCAGCTGCCCTGAAATCCCGTGTTTGAACTCTAGATGTGACTTGACTAACTAGGACAGAAGTCTCCTCCCTCCCTACTGTTTCCCTTGAACGATGTCCAAGAATACATACAGAAACATATGCAGTATCAGCTAAGTAATAAATGGACATGGGGCGGTGAGAGCGTTTCATGAAATATCACAACAAAAGGCTTGTAGTGTAGTGCACTGTCTCTGCAAATTGAGAAAAAAGGAAAGCACACTGTGAGCAGTTGTTTTTCGTTGCAGATTTTGCTGAATTTGTGTGAGCTCAGCATTGAATTTATTATAGGCCATAAGCAGGAAATGGGTGAAATTAATTTGCATTTCATGACAAATTAACCTATTGTGGCCCTCTTAACGATATCAAACTCAGAACAAAAGTCTACTTGTCTTCTTAAGTTATTTTGTAATTATGGCTTTGATATGGAAAGGAACAAGGGACAGCTTAGATAGACAGTTCAGGGGATTTTAAAAATAGGTTTCATTTTTTTTTGCTCTATGCAGTGAAAGCCAATGGGGTCCAAAAACAACACTGGACACTATTGACTTTCAATGTATGGACAAAAAAGACTATTATTTTCTTCTTGAAATATATTTTGTGTTCCACAGATGAACAGAAGTCACACATCATCCTAGAGATTATAGAATACAGTATATTTATCATATCAAAGTTTTTTGACAAGTGCCCGTCTACATAGCAAATTCCATTTGAACACATCACACTGGTCAATTTGCACTGATTTGAAAATATATGAGCACACTGATTGTAACATAACTCAGGGTCTCAGCAACGCCTCGTCTGCAGCTGTGCAATGTAAATGAACAAATGCTATAGGCTGAACAATAGCAAAATATTGTCACTTAAACCGTTCAATATGATAGTAGAAAAAAAAATATTTTGCTGGGGGAAAAACACTACAAACACAGATGTAACCCACTCTTGTGTAAACGGACCACTCCTTATTGTTTTTTTTTTCTTCTTCACATAATTGCCTCTTTAGCCTTCTCAGTGTCAGTTTTGATCATGAAAGCTGTCTCAGAGTTGACACTCCCTGCAGAGGAAGAAACACACATCACAGCTCAACTAAATTATGTTTTTTCATGCTTTCTCATATCAACTATTGGACTTTCATAATAATGTGTGATTGGGTTTGTAATGGGATTTTCAATTCAAATCAGGATGTGCATTTATCCTCAGAGAAAGCCTCATATGCATTCATTCAGCTGTTTTGTTTTTTGTTTCAGTAGAATTATTATTATTTTTTTACAGGAGGAACCACTAAATATGTATTTATATTAAAATGTTAAACATGTGATACTGTGTATACTTAGTGTTCATCTATCTATCTATCTATCTATCTATCTATCTATCTATCTATCTATCTATCTATCTATCTATCTATCTATCTATCTATCTATCTATCTATCTATCTATCTATCTATCTATCTAATTATGAAATGATGCAGAGTTTAAGTAGACAGTAGTTAAATACATTTAATAGCTACAATTTTAATAGTCCCAAACATAAAAACCTAACATAACACATAAAAATTAAACGCTTCTAAGTTCAGATTCATTGAAAACATCAGTGAAAATGTCTATATTAGACATCCTTATTTCCTTTCCCTTACCCTTTTATTCCCCATCTCTCTATTTCGCTCTTACAAACACCCGCGCGCAAACACACACACACACACACACACACACACACACACACAGAGAGAGAGAGAGAGAGAGAGAGAGAGAGAGAGAGAGAGAGAGAGAGAGAGAGAGAGAGAGAGAGAGAGAGAGAGAGAGAGAGAGAGAGAAATTACAGCAATTTAGTCTCTTTGACGGCGGTTGAATTAATTGGAGAAGATAGCATCCCGATTTTACACATAGGCTACTCGTTTGAAACAACGGCTTGTTTTTCCACACGCAGCGGAGTAAAGTTTGTCTGAAAGTGTCGGCATCAGCGAATATCTGTTCATTAGCAGCTCAACTGTGCTTCATTATTATTCATGAGCAGAAATAACTAGTTGACAAACGAGAGAAGATGCAGTGCTGTACCTTCAAACAGCAGCTTTCATCCAAAGAGCGAAGTATTCCGTTTCTTATATTTTAAATCCACTTGTCGGATACACTTGTCCATCCGAGCGACTGTAACTGTATTTCTCTTCTGTCTCAATAACAGCTCCATGGGTGGATACAACCACTGGAAACCGGCGAGCACGAACACTACTTCCACGGGGAAATTTCATTTTGGTGATTAAAAGAAGGTAAACATGCTGTAAATATGCTTTCCTGGTTTTGTGGAGGTGTTAAACTGCACTTAGTAGGAGCAACCCATATCCAGTCCAAGCGCAGTGTGAGCAGTGCGCGTGTGAGAGCAGCATCTGAGCGCGCGCTTTACGCACGCGGTAACCTTCAGCATCCACTGAGGGACAATCTCAGTCCCTGCAACAAAGATTGAGAAGGTTGGAAAACGAGGCGGGGCTGTTACATAAACATCAGTGAGAATAAAATACAAGCCTTGCATTCTTTAATAACATTCTTTTTATTTGCAAAACACTGCAACTGATCTCTTTCTTTCTTTCTTTCTTTCTTTTCTTTCTTTCTTTCTTTCTTTCTTTCTTTCTTTCTTTCTTTCTTTCTTTCTTTCTTTCTTTCTTTCTTTCTTTCTTTCTTTCTTTCTTTCTTTCTTTCTTTCTTTCTTTCGCTCCTGTGCAAACAAGGCACAAAATTTAGTAGACTTTTAATGGTCTTAACCATTTTAATCACAGACCACTGGTCAGGAAATTAGCAATGATTGCACAAATACTGTAGCCTATCCCGTTGTCTTCTTTTCAAACCATGTGGGTAAACTCGCAGACAGCTTTTTACAATTAGAAGAGTCAGCAGGTTTTTTTTTTTTCTGTGTTAATGGCTTCAAAAAGATCAGCAGTTGAAAATGTCTCCCAGTTGGTTTGAGTTTAATGTGAGGCTAAATATTCACTAGTGTTCAAAACTGGACTAAAACATGAGCCTGACTCTTCACTTCTTGGTTGTGTTTGCAACTTGGGCAGGATCATTGCCTTGTTACAAAGTAACATCTGATCATTCCTCTTTAGATAACAACTGTTAATTTATGGGAAGCAAGCCATTCTGCAAAATTCCCCTGTATACTCCAAACATTAAATGAATTTTCACTTGAAGCAGCTCACCAATACCAGCAGCTAAAAAGACTCCCCCACACAATGACAACTCTTCCTCCATGCTTCACTTTTGCATTTATTATTATATTTCTCAGCAGATTTTTGAAGACACCACACCATGCAGCTCGCGTTTCATTGCGATTCAAAACTCCACAACATTCTTTCCAAAACATGATTCTATCTTTGAGGTTTTTCTGAGAGAGCAATGGATTTGATGTAGTGTATTTGCATTTAGCTAATTTCCTGACCGATCATTTGTGGTTAAAGGGGTGGTTTCCGTGTTTTTTTTCTAGGCTTGGTTGTGTTTATGGAGTGCAGTATAATGTCTTAATACTTTGTTTTTTTAAACTCCATATTTTTCTTATATTTTCCCTTTATTCCACACCGCTGTCTCCACTGTCCTTTGAACGGCTCGTTTGCTTCCTGTTTCTATGAAGCCCATCCCTCCGAAAAACGCAATGGTCTTAGATTGGTTAGATGGCCAAATGTAGTTTCCTGTATTTTTATTGGCTGAATTGCCAAGCACAGGTTGTCCGGAAACGCCACACCCCTTACCATTATGGGCAGAAGTCACATCTGCGGTGACTAGCAAGGGTTTATGATGTCACCAACCCGGGAAGAAGCTTGTTGTAGTCCAAACTGGCCGTTTTTGTAGGCAATAAACTGCCGTAACTTTAAAAGACAATATCTCTGTTTGCATTGAACTTTCAGTGCTGTAACTTCACAGATACTTTGTATGCTCAAGCAGCAACATTACACACTAACTAAAGTTAAAAAAATGAAATTGCATGCAACCACCCCTTTAAGAAAATTAAAAGCTTTGTGCTCAGCCATTTTGATGAAGTTCATAAGTTTATGTTTTTTAGTACACCATGAATATGACCATGGCTATGACTTCTTGTTTGACAGGAGTACAAATACGAAGAAACACAAAGGCATCCATCACAATAATTAACCAAAGAATATTTCTGATAAGCATGGCAGTAAGAAAATGGCTAAAGCCTTAATTGATAATCAATAATTAAGAAATTCCAATCAACTAAAATATGTTACAAATGTGCTTGGAAGAGGAAATGTGTCCAGATCCTCTTAATGCACGGTGAGGAGGAGAGTTAGAGTGGCCAAAGACTTTACAAGGATCACAGATGGAGAATTGCAGAGATTAGTTGCATCTTGAAGTCAGAAGCTCCTCCTGAGAAAAATCCTTCTCGCTCATCAAAAAACAAACTCCAGCATATTCAGTTGTCAGCCATGACTGGAACTTCTAAAGGGAACTGGTTCTATGGTCAGATAAAATAAAAAATAGCTTGTTGGCAGCAAACCTACACTCTCAGAAAAAAGGTACAGTGAAGGTACAATTTTGTTCCCTGGGGAACAAAACGTATAACTGTACCTTTAAAGGTACACAATTAGTCCATAGGGTACAATTATACCATTGTTTTCCTCAGTTCGGTCCTAGTGAGCCACTGTCCTGCAGAGTTTGGTTCCAACCCTGAAAGACATCTATAGCAGTTCTTATTGAGAATTAACAGGTTTAGATATTGATGTTTTATTAAAAATGTTTGGTCACCATTATGGAGATCGGTGTTTCCTTTAGTTGGCCAGTTTGGCTCTTGGATTTTTATGGGAGTTTGTGTTTTTTATTACAGTGTTAAAAAAACACATAATCTGTTCAAAACAAAAGAAGCCATAAGCAAAATGTATTATGAATAATAATGTTTATTAATAAATAATATTCACAAACAAAATGTTACGGCCCAGCCCAGTTACGGCCACTTGTACCTTAAAAGGTACAATTTTGTACTCTTTTTTTTCTTTGACATTGTACTAGATGGGTTTGGAGCAAACAGGGATAAAAAAGTACCCAATGTCCAAAGTTAAATATACTGCTGGATCTTTAATGTTATGGGCCTATTATTTGCTGGAGGTCATGGACATTTTGTTCAGATACATGGTGTCATGGATTCTAGCAAATACCAACAAATAAAAAAAAATTGAAACCTGACTGCTTTATTTTCACAGCCGCAGTTGCTCACTTTTACCAAGGGTGCCAAAATTAGTGGAGGGCATTGTATATATGGTATATTTTAATGTATGTCCCCTCCTAATAGTTTATCAAAATAGTTTATTCCCCTTTCAACAACATCACTAAAAAATTCTAAAACTATATGGCTCAGCAAGATATGAGCAAGAATCACTTTTACCCAGAGAAGATTTTTTGTGCTTCTTGTCTTGGGGCAAGAATTGAATTCTTTAAGACTCTGGACACAAAACACAAGCCCATACTTCCCCTACAGCAACAGAAAGCTGCTTTGAGGACTGGATCTGAGTGCACAGACTTTAGACATGGTGGGTGTGGAGTTCACAGAAAAATGGATTTTGTGCCATGTGTGGTCTCAACCATGTGTGGTTGGGCTGTGAGACTATAAGGCCAATGGACTTATACAGCTTATAGGAACTTTAAAGAATGGAAAAGGATCTATAATCACGTTTTCAGATTTGTAGCATGTCATATATGTGCACTACATTGCCTCACTAGTCAGCCAGAGGATAAGCTATTACTCTCCTTTGAGAAGTAGGATAAGATGTGGGTGATTAAAAAAAACATGTTGCCTTAGAAACTGGCAACAACAAATGCCCTTTGTTTGTTTTTTATACTTCTCAGAAATTAGCTCTCCAAAATGAAAACCCACTCATCATTTACTCCTGTCTTTCCAAACCTGACTTTCTTTCTTCTGTGGACCCCACTGGCTTTTGTATTGTCAAAAACAGTGTTTCTACATCACATGTAGGTGAGAAAACCCCCCAAAAACCTCCCTGCATTCTATAGTTGAACACAGGTCAACCTGCACTGTGGTTACAGTGTGTTTATACCAAAGCCCTATATCTTAAACTATTCAGAAGCAGCTTACAGCTCTCAAGTTGAAAAGTGGAAAATGTAGGAGTCAGCATTCATTTGGCTCTGAAAGTCAAATGTGAAAGTGACTTCTGGTCTCTGCTGTCGGCACGCACTTTCCTCAACAAGGTGATTCAGACCAAAAATGTGTCAGTTATTCAAGTAAATAGAGAAGGTATGAAAGAAAACCCTTCCTTTATTTGACGTGGAACTCTATGCATAAATTCATGTTGTAAATGAAAGGAGGTTTGTCATAAGGGCAAAGCACTAGATGTTTCTGTATGAATTAAAGGAACAGTTCACTGGAAAATGTGGAGAATACCGTCAACATTTACTTACCCTGTCGTTTTAAACTTATTTGGAGTTATATGGACTTGACTGGTACTAATATGATAGGCTACTGTGTGTGTGTGTGTGTGTGTGTGTGTGTGTGTGTGTGTGTGTGTGTGTGTGTGTGTGTGTGTGTGTGTGTGTGTGTGTGTGTGTGTGTGTGTGTGTGTGTGTGTGTGTGTGTGCATTAAGCTAGTCCCTCATCCCTATTTCATTTTATGCAATAGAGCAGATCAGACATCAAAATATCTTATTTTGTGATCCAACGAAGAAAGTAAGTAATACAGGTTTGGAACAACATGAGGGCAGCTATCTCTTTAAAAGTCACCTGGATGTGCAGAGCTCCATTAAAAATATAACGGGGTCATTTTTAAAGGTCAGCCTGGTTAAAAACTTTCCAATGGATTTTTTTGGGGACTCCGTTTTGAAAATGGCATTCCACAATGATGATAAATCACCATGCTTAACACAAAGTCGCAAACTTTCAGATGTCCTTTAAAGTATGTGAGAGACGGCCTTACATTACCCAAATGACTTGCTTCCATCCCTCGGGGGAATACAGTACAGTCTGATCAGGAATATTTCCTTCATTTTAAGGGCTGTATCATAACAATAAAAAACATCTCTATTTAAATAACTGACCTTGGGTTCCAGCAAATTGTGGGAGAGGGAGTCACATTATAACCCAACTCAGACTGAATGGCCTCTATTAACTCTGCTGATTAGCAGACCTTAATGCAAAACAAATCATGCCGACTTTCATAGCAGCTTCTATGAAATGTGATTTTAAACTTAATGTCGAACTATTGATTGCCAGTGAGCACTATGAAAAGATTCCTTTAATAGGCAGACTTGTGTTGACAATTGCGCATGCAGAACTTGAGAGCTGTCTGTCTGGCAGTTTGCAATGTGCTTTTGGCCAATCCATCTTTGTAAAAGGTACACTGAAGCATGATTGATTGTCCCACCTGTCTTTAAGCAATGTCTTCATCTAGTTTATCTTTAAATTGAACTTTAAAGTACCATTATCAGGTTCAGTCAACTCTGTTCTGTGCCTAACATCCCACCCCCAGTACGGCAAGAATGTGATGAACAGTTCTTGTTTCGATGCAGTCCCTCCTTCTAAAATACGAAATTGCTGTGATTGCCTAAGCTGAAGTGTGTGTGCTCTGGAAATGTCACACCTCTTACCATAACCGCAAGAGTCATATGGTGTAAAAATTAATGATAATTGTATCAATTTTAAATCAATTCAAGTCTGATTCAGACTTAAGATGTTAAAGAGGATCGTCCAGAAAAGATTTCATGCACAGAATTTGAGAGCACAGATTTCACAGAGTGGTATGTTTGTTGTAATTGTCTTATACATTTTAGATCCAATGTTATTGACAGTTCATTGGAAGTTCAAACAAATGAGTTTTGGAAAAGGGGTGAAAAAAACAGCTTCTCTCTGACAGCACAACCAGGCCTCATCCTTTTTTCTTTTTCTTTTTTTGCATTCCGTGGGCAGGGATTATTTAATTATAGATAATTTAACAAAAAGACAGGGTAAAAAAGCCTGGCATTGATGGGGGGGGGGGTGGGGGGGGGGGGTGTCTGGTTTCCCTGAAATCAAAACCAAAAAAAAATCAAAAAATTAAGGTAGGATATGTTTAATGGCCTCCATCAGCTTTTCAACTGCAGAGAACTGTGAATTCCTCGACAGTGTCACGGAAGAGGCCTCCTTGGGTGATGGGGAACTCCAAAAAAGGGAACTTTCTCTCTGTCTGAGTCAAGACAGAGTTCAGAGAGGGTTAAGTCTGAGTCAAGACAGAGTTCAGAGAGGGTTGAGTCTGAGTAAAGACAGAGTTCAGAGAGGGTTGAGACTGAGTCAAGACAGAGTTCAGAGAGGGTTAAGTCTGAGTCAAGACAGAGTTCAGAGAGGGTTGAGTCTGAGTAAAGACAGAGTTCAGAGAGGGTTGAGACTGAGTCAAGACAGAGTTCAGAGAGGGTTGAGTCTGAGTCAAGACAGAGTTCAGAGAGGGTTGAGACTGAGTCAAGACAGAGTTTAGAGAGGGTTGAGTCTGAGTCAAAAAAGAGTTCAGAGAGGGTTGAGTCTGAGTCAAGACAGAGTTCAGAGAGGGTTGAGTCTGAGTCAAGACAGAGTTCAGAGAGGGTTGAGTCTGAGTCAAGACAGAGTTCAGAGAGGGTTGAGTCTGAGTCAAGACAGAGTTTAGAGAGGGTTGAGTCTGAGTCAAGACAGAGTTAAGAGAGGGTTGAGTCTGAGTCAAGACAGAGTTCAGAGAGGGTTGAGTCTGAGTCAAAACAGAGTTCAGAGAGGGTTGAGTCTGAGTCAAGACAGAGTTCAGAGAGGGTTGAGTCTGAGTCAAGACAGAGTTCAGAGAGGGTTGAGTCTGAGTCAAGACAGAGTTCAGAGAGGGTTGAGTCTGAGTCAAGACAGAGTTCGGAGAGGGTTGCGTCTGAGTCAAAACAGAGTTCAGAGAGGGTTGAGTCTGAGTCAAGACAGAGTTCAGAGAGGGTTGAGTCTGAGTCAAGACAGAGTTCAGAGAGGGTTGAGTCTGAGTCAAGACAGAGTTCAGAGAGGGTTGAGTCTGAGTCAAGACAGAGTTCAGAGAGGGTTGAGTCTGAGTCAAGACAGAGTTCAGAGAGGGTTGAGTCTGAGTCATGACAGAGTTCAGAGAGGGTTGAGTCTGAGTCAAGACAGAGTTCAGAGAGGGTTGAGTCTGAGTCAAGACAGAGTTCAGAGAGGGTTGAGTAGTTCTTTACACTAACGTTAGTTTTAAGTCACCTGCAGTTGCACACAAGAAAATCACCAAACATTGGACGTGTCACTTCAACATCAATTTAAAGAATTATTTATACAGAAATAATAATGAAATATTTTGAATGGAACTCGAGTAGACCAATTGCTAATATGTTTGAGTATTAAGTCCATGACCCAACTTCATCTTGATGTGGGTCTGACTTGTCAGGCTAGAACAAGCCTGTTTTGATTTTCATTGATTTGCACCATTTTAGTTTACTACACTGTTCTTTTCAAATTTTTTAAGCTGGTGTGGCAATAAATCATGCTAATTTCACTCTCAAATATTTTGTGATAATATGCTGGAATAATTGACTCTTGATAGTGTAATAGAGATAAATTACAAATAGTATGTACAAAATAACTCCATAATTCCAAGGTGACTTACAGTAAATGGATTCTCCAAACAGTATTGGAGTATTACTCATCTTCATTTCAGAAACTGGTCCCCACTCAAGGCTGAGGTCTGACAGGGTCGTGGTCGTTTAGTATTAAGCTAAACAGAAGGATTGCTATTATTGCAGGAAATGATTAATCACAATGAACGCTTATACAGTATTTAAAACCGCAGTTCTTGGTATTAGACTCTATCATCCTGAGTCACCCATTTCTATCAGTAAGTGCATCTGGGACACATCCCATACAATATTAATGAATATTGCTATATATTAACTGCATGCATCCAGGTCATGTGTTCATAAATTGACATTAGGTGACCAGTTTTGATTCTCACTGTCTATTAGCAAAGATAGAAGTTAAAAGAAGAGATTTGATGAAGGCATAGGCTGCTGATATAAGGTAAATCTTCTTGTCAATTAATCATGATAGAGTGATGAGATTAGAAGCAGAAGGGGAGGCAAAAGTAAGGAGGCAAAATGTATTTCTTGTTTTCTTCTTGTCTTGTCACATTTCCAGATTTAGCTGGGGATGGATCTAATAGCTGGGGGGATTTATATTATGTTTTAATGTGAATCAAGAAAATATGTGAATGTGAAAAAAATAACATTAAGATGACTTTAACCTTGACAATTTTAAATTAGCAACATGTCAAGTTTTATCCTCCAAAATGTCCCTCTTGTGCTAATTGTGTTTTGACTGGTGTCATATTAAATATGCACAACAACTTGTTTTAGAGGATTCTATACCCAAGGTAAATTTAAAACAAAAAATATCTTGAAAATCAAAAAATATCTTAAAATGACTTGTGCCTGGAAATTAAAGTGGGCTCAAAGATCTTTTTAGTTGTAATATAAATCTCAGTCCACATTACATTGACATTGGTGTTTTAAGATGCCAAACAATGATTACAGTAATATAATAATGATTTATATAATTATTTCTATGACAGTAACATCCATATATTGTAAAACAAATGCACTGTAAAATAAGTGAAAATGAATAAGTATATTTTAATTTACACTACAGGATATGGACATTACAATACTTTCATCCTAATTTCTTCACTTGCAAGAGAAAAACCCTTGAGCTTTTATTTTGGAGAAAACACCAGATCACCAGCTGATTGAGTGAGCAAACTGCTCGCAGCACAAACAGACTGGCTTAATTAAATCACTGTCTTTTGCTGTTTTATAAATGCACAAAGCCATATCACAGTTTTGATTTTAGTTTGTTGGCAAAATAAGTTAGAGGCCTATTATGTTAGGCTATGTTTTAAATTTCATTATCAAACAGTACTAAAAGTAAATAAATATTTAGTAACTAGTTACACCCACCACTGCTTGTAAATAATCTTAAATGTGTCACTACACTGCTATGGTGGAGCTGTTGCTTAGACCTGCACTTTACTAGAGCACCCTCAGTCATTTCAGAAGCACCCTCAGTGAAAAGAGAGATGGCTGAGAGACATTACAAAAGAGAAAAGCTCAGAGAAATACCATTAGAAAAAGAAGGGTTATAATCAGGCAAGAGCTTTAGGACCCGCGTTAATATTAGAAAAGCTTTCCAGTGCTGGAGAGACCCAAGCGTGAAAGCCTGGAAATGAACACAGAGGTTGCGTTATTTTTGCTCCGTTTGTGAGTAACTTTGGTTTTGCTATATATTTTCAGAACTGAAATATACTGTTGTTGTAATGTTAGCTATAGTAACGGGACAGTTTTGAGCGTCATTGTTTGCCTGGAGCTGCTGGCGACTAACAACAAACGTTTGCTTAAATATGGTATGTTCATTTTTGTTCTTCCTTGTCATTTGTTCATCATCTGTGCTTTAATTTTAGTGAAGCATTAGTTTGCTTTACTTCAGCCATGATAAAGAGACATCCATGCGTTTTGGGGGTGTGTTTGTTTGGGTTGATTTCAAATATCATCAGTTTCTCAGAAATCATTTACTGCTCCTTTAAAGCTACACTGTGTAACTTTTTTAGTTTATTCTTAGCTAAAAACACTTAGTTATTTCAAAAATATATGTGCTCATTAATGTATATTTACTTCTTTCAAGTAATAAAGTATTCTCGTAAGTTGTGAGGGGTTTAAATGCTGGGCGCCATGTTGCCCCTCCATCCTGAAAGTACATTAGCCAATGAGGGACATACCCATAAATTCAAGCTTTGCCTTTCGTGTTTTAACACTGGATGGCATCGTGTCGAATGTGAAGAGGGGGATTGCCATGTTAATCTTGGACTAAATCGGCCACCGTAGGAGTTAAAACGAAATCAGAATTGAGAGGAACAGAAACTAATATTCACTGGATGGTCATATACCTTTACACCGCTAGATGGGGGAAAATATCACACAGTGTAGCTTTAAGTTAAAAGTTCAACGTTAAAAAAAAATGCATTTTAAGACCTTACATTTTGCCTTTATTCCCTTGCCCAAAATGACGTCTTGTGAGAGCAGCCTTTAACGTGAACTTACTTTGCATTGAAAAGCCAAAAAACTGTCAAAGATGTCTGTCTAGATCAGGGGTGCCCAAACTCGGTCCTGGAGGGCCAGTGTCCTGCAGAGTTTAGCTCCAGCTTGCCTCAACACAACTGCCTGGAAGTTTACAGTATGCCTAATAAGACCTTTGATTAATTGGTTCAGTGTATATAATTGCGGTTGGATCTAAACTCTGCAGGACAGTGGCCCTCCAGGATCAGGATTGGACATTCTAGAGTCTAGAGACTGTAAAAAAAAGATGGATGACATGCCTTCACTCTCTTCCGTTGAAGTAAGTGAAGACCCCAGTGTACAAATATGACGCTGACATCTTGGGTCTCGAGTCTGCGTAGACGTGGAGCTGCGATATCAAGGTCCCACCCACACTCCCGCCTAATCAACAACTTAATAAACAGTTGAAATAACATTAAAGGAAATGTATGTAAGATTGTGGTCAAAACTGGTACTGCAATCCCTTTAGACTGTAGAGCGGTGTATCTCCTCTCCCTCTCCCCCTTGACTCGAGGTTGCCAGATAGGCTGCAGGTTCCAGCAGGAACGTTTGTAGCTGCAGCTGTGGTAACTAGAGCATATCTGGCAACCCGGATTCGAAACACTACTGACTTTGTGATTGGTAGAGTGGAGGGTGGAGCTTCAGGCCAAAACACAACATGTCAACATCAACATCAGTTAAGGGCTGCAACAACAACTTCCTGTTGGCATCCTGGCTGGACTACTGTTGTCAGTGATATAAGTATTTGAAATTAACATGATTTCTTAATGTCTTGTGGCATATCAGGGTCATTTTAGGATTAACTGAAAAATACATTTCTTACATACAGTTCCTTTAAATAAACAGTTATATAGATGTAGAATTTAAAATTAAAGCTTCAGTATCCTCCCAAAGTTCCTAAAAATGAGTGAAGCTGTCAATCTCAGCTCTCAATCATAATGTCACACCTACGTTTTTTTATAGCATCAAATAACTAACTAAAATCAAACTTATTTAAAGAATGAACACTTGAACTAACATCTGCGTGATAAAAACTGCTTAAAATGACTGAAACCCTCTTTGGAAAAAATAGCTAAATTATTTGAAGTGTAATTTGATTGTTTAGTTTATTTATGTCCCATTACATTTCATGTAAAGAATGGGGTTTATGACCTATACTGCTTCCAGTCACATGGGGGCAATGGAGATTAGAGCTCTTCACGGGGCACCCGAGACCCATGGACCCGGGACCCGTATGGGTTCGGGTCTATATTTTAAACGGTCAGCCGGGTCCGGGTGGGGTCCCAATCTATTACTTTGGGTCACGGATCTGTTTAACGTTGTAGCCTATGTATCACCTTGCCGTGATAGTCAGCACGGCTTGTGTGTTTTGTATAACTTGCAAATTGCTAAATTGGGATAAGAAAAGTGTGAGCTGGGAAATAAGGTTTAAAAAACAAAAAAAAAACACGAGCTTTCTTTCTCTTTCGCTCGCGCTCTCTCAGCCATCTAAAAAGCGGGCTGATTTAATGCATGCACAGTAATAATGTACTCAACAATATATTTCAAATCAGCAACAAGACCTCAGGTGAACTGCCACATAAATGTTTTCTGTGACGCTCAAATTGTGTAAAAAATCTCATATTTCAGGTTGCTCCAGGTAACACGCGAGTGCAGTCTCAAGCAAGCGCGTCATGTTTCTATGGCATCCCGAGCTTCCGCTGTGACTGTAAAAATAATGTGAATGAGCTGTCTTGTTTGAGAGTCAGTCAGCTGAAACTTTAAAGTTTTGGTAGTCAGACTTGGCAGATTATGGCAAATAAATAATGCTAACGTCAGCGGCCATGGCACTGAACGAGCAATCGTTATTAGTTCAAAAGGGCAAACAGTCAAAGTTATTATGCGGGTTAACTCGAGTCGAAATGCAAATCTGCAAAGACGCATAAATCTGTCACCGTGACATGATGATAACTTCAAACTCTTCGCAATTTTCTCTGAGAAACTTCTTTCTGATATTGCTCCACTATTTTTTGCCGCAGCATTTGGGAATCGTTGATCCTCTGCCCATCATGACTTCTGAGAGGGTCTTTTTAGACCCAATCATATTGCCAATTGACCTAATAAGGTGCAAATTGGTCCTCCAGCTGTTCCTTATATGTACATTTAACTTTTCCGGCCTCTTATTGCTACCTGTTTCAACTTTTTTGGAATGTGTAGCTCTCATGAAATCCAAAATGAGCCAACATTTGGCATGACCTTTTAAAATGTCTCACTTTCAACATTTGATATGTTATCTATAATCTATTGTGAATAAAATATTAGTTTATGAGATTTGTAAATTATTGCACTCCTATTTTATTCACAATTTGTACAGTGTCCCAACTTTTTTGGAATCGGGTTTGTACACAAGTGATTTTTCTTTTTTGAGAGTGCCTTGATGATTTGATCTACATGCATTTCTCAAAAATACCTGATCAGTCAATCAATAATAAGTTATTAATTATTCAACCAAACCCATCCATATACCTTATTATTATGTTCTCTTATTCCACACTAAACAGCATTAATTTGTTAAGGATGGCTTTCAAAGGAACATGGCTGAGTTTTTGATAAGAGAACATCTGTCAGGCATCGCAGATCTCCTTCATCATCCAGGTCTTTGACCCAGAACGTGGTGATCTGGCTCTGACCGTGCATCTGCCTTTTTAAGCCTGTTAAGCTGTGCTGTGCTGTCAAGGCTGTGAGCCTGCTGCTGCTAAACGATAAGTAAGAGTTAGATAAAACTGTGCCGAGGAAACACTTACGAGTCTTATCCTTCTTTTCACTGATATGCAAGAATGAAGGCAGCAAAGCACTTGAAAAACAAAGAATAGGGATAGGCTAATCAAAAAAATACAAAGCGTGTAAGAATGATTTTTCCACTTAATAGTTTTAGTTTTTTTATTCATCTAGATCAACCTGAATGTTGTATTTTTCCTACTGATAGAGGAACATTAATGCATGCAAATGGGAGAGTGTGATAAAGCAGGCTCAAAGTGATGTCTCTGGCATTGACAATTTATCTGAGTAAGTCTGAAAACTCCATCTCTGGCACAATGTAAAATTCAAACTACTCCCTAGAATGTCATTATAAAATTCACAACTGACTGACTCACTATTCCCCTCCACCGGTTGGCTATGGGTGACTGACAGGTGTTGTCATCCATTTTTATAACAAATCAGACAGACTGCTCTATTGAATAACACTTCCCATACATTAACTTATTTTCTCTTTCTCAGCGCCCCGCAGAGCGTTTAATGGTTTGTGTGTGAGCAGGAGAACTGCTGACATAGATATTTAGTTTTTGACAGAATAGGAGTTAAAAACTTTCAAGGTTCCTTTTGAAAAACAACACCTGAATATTACTCATGTGCGATTAATCATACACTGCTTTTTTCCCAAAAAAATCTTCACTTGTCATGAGTAATATTTTATTTATGAATAATATTTTCCTACATATTTTGACCAATAAGTCACTGTACTACAAAAATACGGTAACACTTTATTTATTTTACAGTATTTTTGTTACATATTACCATTGTAATATTACTATTTATTTACAGTACAATATAGATAATATATCAGATGTTGAAAGTGAGATATTTTGAAACGTCATGCCAAATATTGGTTCACATAGGTAGCAATAAAAGGCCAAAAAAATTAAATGTACATATAAGGAACAGCTGGAGGACCAATCTGAAACCTCATTGGGTATAAAAAGAACCTTTCAGTGTGGCAGTGTCTCAGAAGTCAAGATGGGCAGAGGATCACCAATTCCCACAATGTTGCGGCAAAAAATAGTGGAGCATTATGAGAAATTGCAAAGAGTTATCATCATCTACAGAGCATAATATCATCCAAAGATTCAGAGAATATGGAACAATCTCTGTGCTTAAGGGTCAAGGCCGGAAAACCATACTGGATGCCTGTGATCTTCAGGCCCTAAGACGGCACTGCATCACATACAGGAATGCTACTGTAATGGAAATCACAACATGGGCTCAGGAATACTTCCAGAAAACATTGTCAGTGAAAACAATCCACCGTGCCATTCGCCGTTGCTGGCTAAAACTCTATAAGTCAGAAAAGGAAGCCATATCTAAACCTGATCATAAGCCATATCTAAAAGTTCTAGAACAACATATGCTCCCATCCTGACGTCGTCTCTTTCAGGGAAGACCTTGCATTTTCCAACACGACAATGCCTGACCACATACTGCATCAATTACAACATCATGTCTGTGTAGAAGAAGAATCCGGGTACTGAAATGGCCAGCCTGCAATCCAGATCTCTCACCCAGAAAACATTTGGCATCATAAAGAGGAAGATGCGACAAAGAAGACCTAAGACAGTTGAGCAATTAGAATCCTGTATTAGACAATAATGGGTCAACATTCCTATTCCTAAACTTGAGCAACTTGTCTCCTTAGTCCCCAGACGTTTGCAGACTGTTATAAAAAGAAAAGAGGATGCCACACAGTGATAAACATGGCCTTGTCCCAACTTTTATAGGATGTGTTGATGCCATGAAATTTAAAAGCAACTTATTTTTCCCTTAAAATTACACATTTTCTCAGTTTAAACATTTGATGTCAACTGTGATATATTCTGAATAAAATATTGAAGTTTAAAACTTCCACATCATTGCATTCTGTTTTTATTCACAATCTGTACATTGTCCCAAGTTTTTTGGAATCAGGTTTGTACATAATATTACTCAAAACTTAAATATACAATTACACTGTAACAATGACAGGTTGTTTTCCTGAAGAGAGATTGCCAATAAGGTGTCACCAAAAATATCTTCAGTCCAAAAGCATTCCATTTACTATTTGCACTCTGCAAAAAGGCTAATTTTCAAATGTGCCATATATGAGTTTATAACCCCTACACCCCCTAGTTTGACAGAGATCATTCACACAAATCGCAGCGGGTCCAGCTGATGATACTGGCACTCAGCCTGCTTTCACACACATCGGTGAAAACTGGCAGGAGTGTTGCACATTTTTTACAAATGATCAGTGGGATACTGGCAGATGGGAGTGAGAGGGCAGAGTTTGGGAACACCATGACCTTCAGTGTTGTGGGCGTGTTCAACATTTAATGTCCCTGCATGTGTAATTGGGAGGAAGATGAAGTGCCGCGATGTATTCATCAAATGCTGTTTGAGTTAAATCACGCTTTTCATAGTTCAGTGAACCCAGTAATTATTGAATAGTGAAATGAACTGCTGCGAGGAGCAGGGCAGAAAGCATCAACTCAGCTGTGTCGGAGAAAGCCCGGGCAGTTTAGATCTCGTTTAACATACTGGAGTTCAAGACATAAGGATTTCAGTGATGTATGTTTTTAAGATCTGGGGATCAGTTCTGTGTCGACATTAGGGTTGATGTGGCTGATGACATGAAGACACTTTTTGATGTATTTTATGCCATTCATCCTGAACTTTTTACACAGTGTAGTTATTTAACAGGGTCATCATAATATGGACTTTTCCTTGAGGGTCACGTAATGTAATCTTGTAATAACGTAAACACAAACATATGCAGAAAAAATATTATTTTCACCCTCATTCTGAAACCCTTGTCCTGTTGTAGACAGACTCCAGGGTGTGGAGTACATCAGAAACTAAATGTGCATCTGTATACTGAATCCTGTGTAGACAGTGTCAGTAATTTTAATGGGTTCTATTTGCTTTTGACGCGATGTAACGCGGCACAGCGCTTATATCTGGTGTAGACAAATGGTGTGATGATTTGTTGATGTCTTACTCTGGAGGAAGTCATATGTAAATGTATTTGCCCGTGTGACGTCACACATCCGTGACGTTTTTAGCTTGATTTAATAAATGCTTTGTTTATTGAAGAGGATATTTTAACCTATGAAACTTATAGGCTGTTTTAATAGTACAGCGACCTCTTATGACTTATGGCTCCTTTATCATGTAATTCTTTCTCCTCTTTCTCAAGTCATTAAAGTAGGTCTACAATACCATACATTTTCCTTTTTTTATATAAAAACAGCAGCATGTCACTCTGGCAGTCCCCCTAAAAGTACATCTTTGTACCTTTTTCACCCTTAAAAGGTGCATATTAGTATCTTAGAGAGGCAATATGTACCTTAAGGTACTACTATGAACCTTTTAGGAGTGGAAAAAGGAACAAAGATATCCCTTTAATGGTACTGCCCCAAGCTGTTGTACCCTTAAAGGTACAATTTTTGCACATTTTATTCTGTGAGTGTAGAGAAAGCCATCTATTCATCAGCATTAACCACATTCAGAAGTATGCAATATGAAATCAGCTCCTTGTGACATATCTTTGATAACAAATAATTATTTTGAAACATTTGAATGGCCGTCAGTGGAGAAAGATGCAATTATGACATCTACCAGTAGAGGGTAACCAGTCTGCTTGACCCCTTAAACTGCTGTATAACATTTCAGTATCATTTTATGTCCGCATACACATGACTGTAACTCATATACACAAGGGGTTTTTGTAATTCCGCCTAGTGCACAGGTTAGCAACAAATTGAGTGTACATTTTGGGCTAGGATATCCAGTGTGATGATTTTTAGAGCACTTTGGTCTAATTAGAGCTATTTGAGCACAAGGTGACTGGCTGAATGTTTAATGGAGCCAAAGGTCACATCCTCAGACGGAATCTTATCTCATAATACCTTACTAAAGCAATTACAGGACTTCAGCTATATGAATCAGGGATAACCTTTCCTCAGAGAGTGCTTGATCTTTTTTGAAATATAAAATAATCCAGTGCAAATTCAATACACAGCATGTGGGACAAGATTGATCTATAGTATATTGTCAGATTTTTCCAAGAGAAGGCAATTGTTTGCCACTTTTGGTTATTATACAATGATTTCTGTCCTGCTCCAGTACAACAAATAAAGCTCAGGCACATGATTGAGTTCATACTGAGCAGGGAAAATCACCTGCTCTGCTAGACCTGCTACTGGGTGAATACTCTCAAAAAAGCTTGGAGGGAAAGGTTAGCACCAGCATTGGACCATTGCTCGGGAAGCTTAAGAATAGTTTCGTCTCTGCCAATATCCAAAACTACTTCGTTCTGCACCACAAGAGAATTTAAGGCAAAGCAATAGGATCCCTGCCAAGTGTTTAAATTGCTTGTACTCCTTTGAATGGATTGAAATCCAGCATTTTCATGTTAGTCAAAGTTAATCTCTCAACACTGATCCTTTCAAGGAGAAAACTGGTTTCTCATTCACAAGTCACATTGAGTTTCTCTTAAACTGACCGATTTTGGTTGACATATTTAATGAGTTTCAGATGCACTTATAATCTATATTTTGTATTTTTTCTGTCTCTGTGAGGATTTGTTTTTTTGTGGCAGGAATTTGGTAAAAAGTCCTAGAAGAGAGAATGTTCTTATTGATATGCAAATAAAGTAGACTCATGTACATAATTTTCTCCTTTGGTCATTTATTTGGCATTTTGATGGCTATGCATTGCGATTTTAGAGACATATGCTACAAAAACACTGTCTGAGAGCAAAACCAGGAGAATAAAAATGATAAATCTAAATTGTCAAGACACTTTATTGTGACAAATGATGTTTACTGAGTCATCAGTGCAATAATCACTCAACAGGTGATTTACAAAAGCAAACATTATTTCAATTCTATCCGAAAAAGTGCAACATCAGGCCATGAGAAACAAAAGAAAGATGGCTTACTATGGTATTGTGTCCTTTCTTACATGACTGGGTCTGGTGAATGGTGAAGATAAATCACAAATCAAAAAGTATAGGATTGTACAGTATAGGGTTAAATTTACTTTTTACACTAGAAAAATAAATCTGCCTCACGCAGTATAACTGTAGGAGGTTCAAGCAATACGATCTGAAATCCATCCATGAAAATGTGACACCCAATTTACTGCCAGAAATGAGCAATTAATTGTATTATTTCTACAACAGTATAACATGATTACACACAAATAAATGCACAATTAAATGAATGAAATGTACAGATAATGTTGATTGTAATTGATCTATTATGCTAAACCAGGTTCAAAATCTGCTGTGCTGTAAACAGATTCAGTTTGTTCCATGAAAAGCCAATTTGATATCTATCATCCAAAAGATAAAAACGTCAGTCATCAGCAGATAGGTTTTAGGAACAATTTGTCCCAGGCTCTCCACTGTCATTGATTATGCTGTGAGGATAAGACTCTGTAGCAGGGTGTTCACAGCCTACAAAAAGAGCCATTGTCCTCAGAGTTAGTGGCCCATACACAAACTGATGTAAAATACTTAAAGGGGTGATGAATTGAGAAATCAGCTTTCCCTTGAGCCTTTTATATATAAAAGTTCATTGTGATATAAGAATATCCTGTAAGTTTCGGAGCTGAAAACTTCCTTAGTCAAAGAAAAGCTTTTATTGACACCAGGCCCAGCAAACAATTGGGATCTCAGAATATGTCGACCATTGACGTCATAAATGCAGAAACGGCACCTCAAAAGAAATATGTCCAAAGCCCCGCCCACCAACTCGTGGAGCTAAACCGATTGCACCGAGCAATAAACATGCCAAATATAGCAAGATATTGCGCTGTGCCTAGTTTTGGAAGAACACAGTTGCTGCATAAGCTTCCTTCGGATTCTAATATTAGGAATAAGTGGTTGAACTTTATTTTTAATTAAGTTTAAGCTCACGTTTGCTTAATTTCACTGCAGAATTATGGTAACGCTTTACATTATGGCCTGGAAAGTACTGCATAATTAAAGTGAATTAACATCATAACTTTCGGTAATTATAGTGTAACTATAAAGTAAGTATATGGAAACAATATGTAATATTGGGGGAATAAAGGGGTAACTATCAGGAAAATTTATACTGTAAGTATTTTTTAATTAAGGGGTAATTATCCGTGTAGTTACAGGGTAAGTATGAATGTGCGAGCTGTAAATTAAAGTGGCTCTTGTTCCCCTCTTGATTCATGTAGTTATAGGTAACTTCCCATGGTAGGTGAGTTAAGAATTACAACTGACTTTTACTCCTCTTATTCATCATCTCCCCAGGCGCTTCTTACATCCGGCCCGTGGTGGGGCCGTGAAGCGATGATACTCTAGGTCCCGCCTGGCTGGTATGTGAGAAGTGCCCCCTTCAGGTTTGGTACGCCGAAGCCTGCATGGTACATGGAAGTGATAAGGCACCGGAGGAGAGCGGGTGAGTCCCTTTTAAAGGGCAAACATTCTTTCTTTCCCTTATGTTTAGACTTTATGCTTCCCTGAGGGGTTTTGTGGGATGATGGATGTGTAAAACAAGTTTCTACAAAGAAGATTGGGCCTATAGTTCCCCGGTGGGGTGGCTAGAACGATATTTGTGATAAACACTGTGTGTTTATGTTAGGCTGCATGCTTCGCTAGTGGAGTGGTGCCACTATGGTCTGTTGTGGGCAGTTTATCCTCCTCTGGATATGGAAATATGAGTAGTCGAGGCCACCGCTCATGCCCGCGGGCATGCAGCGTCGGTGCAGACTTATGTGTTCTCCTAGTCGAACTGTTAGGCCCATAACCACCTCTGGGTAGCGGTAGCACCTCTGCTAGTGAAATATCTAGATGGGTATGTGAGGTCAGGCTGGCGCATTAACTACAGTTAGAGCTGTCCCAGCCCTTATAGGGCCTCAGTTGTTGGGATTTATCAGATTGATGTTGGCTGACCCTCAGGAGGGCGCTTCAACAAATTGGCCTAGGCTGTTGGTGGGATGGCGGTGGTGTCTTGCGGGCCTCTGGGATGGACTGGCCTCAGGTAAAGGCCGGCTGGCGGTGAGAAGCCAGCGGGGGCAGTCTGGACAGGTGGTACGCCTCAGCAGGCCTCCTTGCAAGAGAGTCCTGACATCGTGGCCCATGTGCGCCGGGGAGGGTTCTCCCCAACGATGACGGCTGCAGCAGAAACCTCGTCAACGAACAGGCCCTTCATGGCCTCCCTGGGGATGAGTCCCCAGGTAGTTACTGGATGTCCAGTTCTTCGTCAGCCAGCAGACAAGCCACAGTCAGCCTGGGGTCGCAGCGGCCGTTTTTTCCAACCAGCCAGAAAGAGAAGTGGGCTGCTAGCAGGTAGTAGGCCCCTCCAGGCCTCCCTGTAGTTTTGTTGCTGGGTAGTAGGCCTCACCAGGCCTCCCTGGAGGTGGGCAGCTGGACCAGCACGCTCCGGCAGCAGGCACAACTGCAGTCCCGGTAGTAGGCCTCACCAGGCCTGAATGTGCGTCACTGGGCAGGCCTTACCAGGCCTCCCTGTGGGAATCCCCCGCTCTTGGGTGCTCGGGTAACTAGCGTGTCTTGCTAGGTGAACGAGTTCCCAGTCTCCAGCTACCTGATAGTTTGTGTCAACTGCGGTCAGGTGGATGGCCTTACTGGGCCTCCCTGGGGGACTGCCGGAGGTGAGCAAGCCTCTTCTGGCCTCCCCCGAGGGGGTGTGCTTGGGCATCAGTCACTGGACGACTAGCACAAGCTGCTAGTAGGTAGTAGGCATCAACAGGCCGCCCTGAGGGCTAGTTCCCGGTTCCAGTCTCTGAGGCAGTAGGCATGGATTGCTAGCAGGTAGAAGGCCGCACCTGGCCTCCCTACTAGCCCTACTATCAGGCAGTAGGCCCTGCCAGGCCTTCCTGTAGTCGAGCCTCTGAGTTGAGGTGCTCGGGCAGCTAGCATGGTCTGCTTCCAGTTAGTAGGCTTCCAGTAGTTCCAGCTACCCCGACAACTGGCTTTGACTTTTATCAGGCAGTAGGCCTCACCAGGCCTCTTCTCGGCACTCGGGCAGCTAGCATGGATCCTTCAGGACAGGGACCTGCCAGCCTGCAGCTTGGTTTACCTACAATGCAGGCTTAAGAGCTCCCCTCAGTGAGGGTTGTCTGCAAGCTTACGGCCGCCTGAGTCTGATCTAATAATATTCCAATCAATCGCAGGTGGATGAGAGATAAATCACTGTTTCTTTGATAAAGACGTTTTGCGATCCCTGTGAGAGAATCATTCCGGTTGCAGTTTTCAAAACAATCCCTCCCTCGTGAACTGACATCAATTAAATAATTGTTAAGGGACAGCTGAAGCTCATTAAATATGCACATCTTATCCAATCCTAGCCGTGGGCGTTTACTTCCAAGTCTTCAGCCCGGCACGACCATCAAAACCCAGCGCTCTGGACAGAGCCTCAAAACCAGTGTAGAATATAAACTATAACTTATTCATTATGATGTTTTTTTAATGTAAAAACCACAAAAGGCAGTTCATGACACCTTTAAGATAAGCTGAGAAGTGATATGCTCGTGGTTTGGGCATCTTGTCTTCTCAAAACACATTATTCACAATTTTGCATGCTGGATGACAACCCCAATAAATGAGAGCACTGCATAGAGCAGCACTTCAAAGACATCCCTAAAGCCAGCTAGTGTTGTCTGACAGATCACTAATATCTTCCTCTTCACAGCTGACATGCTCATATATTTGAGTTGTAATTAGTTTTCATTTGCGCATTATGTGTAAACCACTGCTTTAATCCCACTGCAGTTTTGAAAAGCTGCTGTTTATCACGAAGCTATTAAGCAGTTATACACTATATGATATTTAGAATTTATATAAACACACACGTGTGTGTATATATATATATATATATATATATATATATATATATATATATATATATAAAAGAGAGAGAGAGAGAGAGAGAGAGAGAGAGAGAGAGAGAGAGAGAGAGAGAGAGAGAGAGAGAGATTTATAGTTAAAATATTAAATATCTCGGTAACACTTTACAATAAGGTTGTATTTGACTAACTAACGTGAACTAAAGATTAGCAATACGATTGTTACTGTATTTGTTCATCTTTGTATAAAAATACAGTCGTTTGTTTGTTCATGTTACTTCACAGTAGATTAACTAGATATAAACACAACTTTTGATGTAGAAAGTTGAAATTAACATTAACAAAGATGAATAAATGCTGTAGAAGTGCATTTCAATATTATTGTATATGTTAACTTATGTATGTCATGTTAGTTAACTAGTCATGATAATGAAACCTAATTGTAAAGTGTTACCAATATTTCAAATAAATGCTGTTCTTTTTAACTTTCTATTCATCATCATCATCATCATCATCATCATCATCATCATCATCACAAAAAAAAAAATCCACAAAAAGAATATTCAACATTGATTATAATAAATCAGCAAATCAGAATATTAGTATGATTTCTGAAGGATCACATGACACTGAAGATTGGTAGCCTGACAAGCCAGACCCACATCAAGATGTTTGGTCTGGAAACTCACCATTGGCCCCCCTAATCCGAGGTGCGGGATAAACGGTTGTCTTTCAAACTCCCTCTGCACGCGATAGGATAGCGCTACACCAACCAGAGCAATGAAGGTGAAACAGAGCTCCTTGATAGATTAAACATTCACCTTATCCGGTCGGCTAAACTCTGAACACATCTTCCCTTTTTAAGAATGACTTCAGTGCCGTTCTTTGTTCTTTTCTAAGAGAAAAGCTTAACTCCAAGTCTTCGAGAGTCGCGGTCAAAGCTGATTCGAAAGACCGCCGTTCACCAGTTTTTGAGTTTACTAGTAGCACGCAAACGCAACTCGGCCATCATCATTATGGCCCCGCCCACCGACTCTATACACGATGTGATTGGCCCGGCAAGAGTTTGGCGATTACAGCTCAGAAGGGTATTGAGAGTTGCTAGACTCGTGGGCAGATTAGATTTGCTGCCGCTAGGGTGCATCTAGATTTCTAGGCTAGAAGATTGGAGGAATGATGCTGAGAATTCAGCTTTGTCCTCACAGGAATAAAATAAGTTTTAAAGTATATTCAAATGGAAAATAAATGTCTCAGTATTACTGTTTTTACTGTATTTTTCATCAACTGTATACATATTCACACATTACAAATCAATTTTTGCATATAAAAGTTAAATAAATTTGGTAGATTTTGATTATTAGGGAATGCTACTTGGCTCTATACATAATGAAGTATAATAAAATAATCATCAAAGAAAGAACCTTTCCAACTTTCATTGCTGCTGTGAAATCAGCTGCTTGTCTGTGAAAATGAAGGCGCAACTGCCTGAAAGTTTCATAACCTTTTATGGATTTTAATTGGTCCCTTCAGTTTGGGTGAGTTCGCTCAGCTGCATTTGAATCATAAAAACCTGTTTCATGGCACTGGAATGGACCACATACTGACCACTTCCTCCACTGAATGATTTTTAATGAAATGTACCTTAACAACAATTAATAGAAATTTGTAATCAAGGGATATATCAGTGTCCCTCAAGGAGAGCTAGTTATTTTTAATCATGACACTTAATGAAATTCTGGCATAATAAATTATGCACATGCTCCTGCGTTCTCCATTGATGTGTAGTTTAGTGGGAGAGGGGTGTTTTAATAATTCTGAATGTGGCTGATGAAATTTCTAACAATTTGTGTGTCTAAAAAAGTGTTGGTGTAAGTCTTTAAAGGTGCACTACATAGTATCTTTGCAGTAAAATATCCAAAAACCACCAGGCCAGTGTTATATATTTTGTTCAGTTGAGTTCTTACAATATCCCAAATGTTTCCAACTATTTGTAAATTGTGAGAAAATTGCTATTTTAACCAAGGAACCGGAACATCTGAGGGAGTCGCCTGTCAATTGCGTCATATCTGTGTTACCCTCGGTTTCCGGCCTCGCTCAACTTCCTCAACATTCGGTCCTGCTATGCTTCACACTACAGTAATGTTAATAACTGCATCCATCAACATGATTTCTGTTTTCATGACTTCTGAGAGTCCTATGCTGATTCTTTTCCACCGGCTGTGCTGTGAAGACCACATGTCCAGATTCTGCGCTCAAACATGGCGTCATCAAGCTATGTCTTTGTTTTAAATAGGTGCTCTCTAGCGCACAAAAAAGTTATATAGTGTAGCTTTAATGATGAAAAAGACATTGTCTTTTTTGTCCAACTCTTTTCCAAATCATCTGTCATATAGCCACACAAAGCCGGTTTGTACTATTTTCAAACAGGTTTCCTAACTACTCGTACTTTTCCGCCGTCATTTTGAAACATCAAAAAATGGGAACCTACATCTTATTTATAGCATAGCGGCATAATAAGGGTGCATTTTGGAATATTTTTTGGGGGTTCAATCATCCTATTGTGTCCTATGGTGCTAAATATTTAGATATTTCACCTAAAGATTCTCTAATGAATGTGACTTCCATCCATTCACTTGCATTATGTGGACTCACAGAGATTGATTTTTTCTTAAAAATCTTCATTCATGTTTATCTGAAGAATGAAAGTCATATATATCAGGGATAGCATAAGGGTGAGTAAATGATGAGGAAAATGTAGATTTTTGGGTGAACTAACCCTTTAATTGTGAGCTAAAAACTTGGCATAAATACATTGTCATTGCTGCTGATTATGTTTCACAGCTTTCATAACTACAAAGAATTAATTCAAAAAAAGGGAAGCATCTTGCGTTTCATTGCTACAGAACTGAAGAGTGGCTGCTGCATCCTTGTGTCTGATTTAGCACTACACTGATGTCCAGGTGTTCATTACACTAACAATAGAGCACATACGTCACCATGTGCTGCAGTCCGCACTGATTCTGTGACACTCATTACCAATGCAGCTTTGGTTGTTAATGCTCTTTTTGTTTAAGGCAGCACTGGCTGGCCTGGATTTTAAATACAGATGAAATTCATTAGAGGAAGGCAGAGTCTGACATGTTGATATTAGTGTGTGTGTGTTCATGTTTGTGGTTTTTACCTCATTTTCTAACTTCTGCTGATTCGCGCTTTCTGACGTTTTGAGCCAGTGATTTCACTACCTTTGCGACAAAACCATTTACATACACAATTACTGTGCAGACCAACCAATTCCGAAGGTATTCCAGAGTCACAAACTCCTTCAGGCGTCCACAAAAACAGAGCAACATAACAGATTGCTCAGAACATTGTTGTTTTCCCACTCTGAGATGTTAGTATGCAGAACGTGCTCCATATAGGAGGTGAAAGCAGGGGAAAGTGCCACAAATAGAAAAAAATTGCCACTGTGGCGAGCTTAAGCAAGCTGCTCATGATGCCTCTCATTTTCAAAAAACAGAATTTCACAACAAAGCCTGAAAATAATCTTTGTCCACAAGCAGAATGAGAGACCATTACTAACTTTCTGTGAAACTGATAGAGTGTGGAACAGAGGAATAGAGTAATAGCAGAACATCCTAGTGGAACATCTGAGTAAAAAGCATTTCTAAAAGGATCTGACAGATACCGTATTAACTATGCAATTCTGTGGAAGGAGGTTTAAAATGATAACGTTTCTCAGAGCACCGGGAAAAGTCCTCCTGTGGACTCGTCCTTAATTATATAAAGCAACATCTCTGTCGTCTCTCGCAGCAGTATTCTCATTAGCGTAGATTTAAATTGGATTAATTCAGTACTGAGGCTGTAAACTTAATTCAGATTTCTCTCAGAAGAGTCTGTTTGCGTGAGAAGCAGAGACGTGTTTTAGATGAATGTCTTATCTTACGTTTTATGGTTTGCGATGACAACATGGTGCATGACTGCATTACTGTAATTTAAGTTTATGTAAAAGTGGGGCCCAAGGGCAGTCACCATGACGTTGAGCTCCAATTACTCTGAAGTCTAGAAGCCCATTGCCTTGCTGCGGAAAACCTGACATTGACCACAGGCAGTAAGTAATTCACTTTTTATTCAAGCTTTACATTGACAGGGAAAAGTGTTTCATATTTGGGTGAAGTTCCTTTTGCTGTTCATTAATTAAAAATTTTCAATTTGATTTTGAAGTACCTATATAAGTATCATATTTCTAAGCCTCAAAAGTCATTTTCATTGTTATTCTGTATTAGTTCAGTTCTATTAAGACTGCAATGGGTCCCTTTTAAACATTATACATTGTTAGCTACTCTGTACTTGAGCAAGCTCTTAATGCATTAAAGTCGAACTCAAAAATCAGTTAAAAATACGTGACCCTGGACCACAAGGGTCATCATCTGAAAGCTGAATAAATAAGCTATAAAAGCTAAGGTTTGTTAGGATATTACAATATTTGGTCGAGATGCGACTATTTGAAATCTGAAATATTGAGAAAATTCGCCTTTGAAGTTGTCCAAATGAAGTCCTTGCAATGCATATTACTTGTACTAATGATATATTTTTGGTAAGAAATTTACAAAATATCTTCATGAAATAGGATCTTTACCTAAAGGTCCCGTTCTTCGCATGTTTTCGAAGCTTTGATTATGTTTACAGTGTGCAATATAACATGAGTTTGTTTCGCGTGTAAAAAAACAGAATTGACTTATCTGTACACCACTGTTTCCTCTGTCCTAAAAACGGCCTGATGATTTCCTTGTTCTATGAAGTCCCTCCTTCAAAAACACGTAACGAGTTCTGATTGGGCCAGATTGGACAGCAGCTTAGCGCACTGTGCCCGGAAAGGTCTCGCCTCTTGCAAGCGCTGAATGCGCGCTCTTCTCCACGTGAGAGAGCAACAAGACCGCGCCCCCTATTTTGCGTGTTCTTGTGGGCGGAGGGTATGGGTTAGTCAACAAACTGTTCTAGTGACGTCATTCCTGAAGGTTTGTAGTCCAAACCGGTGTAGTGCCAAATTCTGACCCTGCCAGATTATTACCCCCTTACTATTGGTAGGTTTAGGGTTAGTTGTGGGGGAGGGGTTAGGATTAGGGGTGGGGTTAGGATTAGGCAATCAGGTAGTGACTTCAATGAGGGGGGTAATAATTTGGCAGGGGGTCAAAATTCGGCACAACACTGGTCGTTCGCTGTAGGCTTTGAAAGGGAACTTCTGTTAAATAAAATATCTCGCTGGGCATTGAACTTTGAGCTTTATAATTTTACAGGTATTATTTATGCTCTAACAGCAACATTACACACTAACTAAAGTTTGAAAGATGGAATCGCGAAGAACGGGACCTTTAATATGCTAATGATTTTCAACATAAAAGAAAAAAACTATGATTTTGTCCCATAAAATGTATTGGCAATTGCCACATATATACCCTTGAGACTTTTGACTGGTTTTGTGGTCCAGGGTCACATACATAAAAATCAACTGCTGGCCATAGATCATTTTCCTATTTAGCACCTAAACTCTGGAATAGTCTTCCTAACATCTCTTTAACCTGGCATACACATAACATGATCAATTTCTATAATTCAGATCAGTTAAATAATTGTAAGGCTGCATAAATTAGGCCAGCTGGAACCAGCAACACTTGCTAACACCTGATGTAGCTACTTGTTACATCGTAAGAAGAATGGCATCTACGCTAATATTAGTCTCTCTGTTTATCCTGAGGTTTACCGTAGTCAGTCGGGCCGTATCCAGATCAGATGTGGACCTGCACCTAGACATGACCACAATGCAGCCCTCGAAGTGTCAGCAGTGATTGTGTCAGACCCTGTGAAGGCCTCATCGACATGACAACCAGCGGTACACATCCTCAACAAACCGTCTCCAGGTGGAACTGGATTCAATATTTTTGAATGCGATCATTTAAAAATATGATTTTTTTCCCCTTCATATTTCATACCCACCTGTATAGATAAATTAACTAAATTAATAGCTAATGATGTTTACAACCTAAATTAATCAACACTAGACATACTTAAGATGGAAAAATTACAATATTTTCTTCTAGAGCTGCTGTACAGCAACTTTGTTGCTTTATGGGTTATCACTAGCTTCTTTGAAACAATTTGTATTGTAAAAAGTGCTAAATACTTGACCTCGCTGTCAATAAAATGTACATAATTTATCCTATCACAGTCTTAAATGCAACACAAACAGTCCAAAAAGTTATTGAGGATAAGATCAGAGTGAACTCACTGTTGTTTTCCTCTGGCCTGCAGTGCATCCGATCATCTACGCCCCTCTGTTTTTGTGTGATGATAGATCTTCTCAGTTTTTAAAGAATGGATTTCTGCCTCTTTCTTATTCTCTACCATTATTCAATCTTACAGATCTCTGAGTTGAAAATACATTCCACCGCGCATGCTACTAAAATGAGTTCAGTGGGGATTTACGCTTTGTAAGGAATGTTCTGAGTACTTTAATGAGCGGGCCTCTATTTGCCTTTCTTCTGTCCCTAATCTCTGAACTTTGAGAGGCAATTACCAGACAAAACAAAGAATCATTTTTAATTTAAGAGGCACACACTCAGAAGCACAGCTCTCTTGCACCCGCTGTTATAGGAAGCCCCAGAAGGACACATCAAAGGATGTTGACACAGGCAGACGGATCAAAATGTGCAACGCTGAGGTAAGAGACTACGCCTGCGGCACCTGAAAATGAACTTAAATGAATTTGTTTTCAGACGTTGTCTCCCAGGACCACTTTACACTTTGTTTTAGGTGCAAGGCCGAGAACAGCGTAGTGTGAAATAATTTTTCTTTGAGAGTGATATTCCAGGACCAACATCTCAAAGGAAAATCTGTTGATCCATAGGCCTATGTGTCGTTTAACACTAAAATTCACTGTGAAAGAAGACGCTTACCAGCAATATGTTTTGTATTGTTTGTCGTAATCAAAGCAAAAGCACTGCGCTCTTGTGGTCAAAAAACATATAGCAGAAATATGAGCACTGTTAAAGTTACATTTTTGTTTTTAAAAGAGCTACAGCACATTTTAAAATGAAAAGGGGTATATGAATTTCTTTCTTTCTTTTTTCTTTCTTCTTCCAAACCTGTATGAGTTTCTTTCTTCTGTTGAACACAAAAGAAGATATTTAAATAAATAAAAAATTGGTAATCAAGTGATGGCACTTGTTTCTGCACCCATTGATGAATCAACTGTCTGGTTACCAACATTCTTCAAAATGTCTTCTTTTGTGTACTACTGTTCAACAGAAGAAACTCATAAAGGTTCGAAAACAACTTGAGGGTGCATAAATTGTGTGTTACATTTTCATATTTGGTTGAACTGTCCCTTTAAGAAAAATGACTTTTCATGTGGTGCCTGTGGTTTTCCGCTGGCAAGATTGTACCTATTTTTTATCTTAATTTTGATATTTAAAGGGGTGATGAATTGAGGAATACACTTTTCCTTGAGCTTTTGATATATAAAAGGTCATGGTAATATAAGAATATCCTCTAAGTTTCAGAGCTGAAAAAAGTAGCCCCACCCACCGACTCATGGAGGGCTCCTGCTAGCTGGTCAACAACAGGAAGATTAAGATATTGCGCTATTCCTGGTTGTGGAAGAACACAGTCGCTGCATAAGCTTCCTTCTGATCCTAATATTAGAAATGAGTGGTTGAGCTTTATTTTTAATGAAGTTCCAGCTCACACTGCGGAATGGTTTGTAAATAAATCTCCAGTCTATGCTGGATTTGGATCCGACAGGAATGGTGCAACACACTTATGTGAGTAAAACGTGTTTTTAAATATAATAGTATTGCATTGTTATAGATTGTTTTGCTTATGTGTACGTGTCTAACAGAGTATACCTTTAGCACGCTGGACTCAGCCACGAATGAGCCAGGGATCGCAAAGCCCCGCAGGCCAATGAATCTTATATTTCGTTCTTGTTCTGCTATTCTCTCTCTCAAATTGACATCTGAAGGGCGGCGCATGCGGCGAACGTGTATGTGTGTGCGCGCGGTTCACGCTTATATCGTCCGATCGTGAGGGCTATGTGTAATATAAAAATAATAGTCCAATCAATCGCGGGTCAATGACAAATAAAATATTGTGTTTGTTTGATAAAGACGTTTATGAGCCCTGTGATCGAGGTAATCATTCTGGTTGCCGCTTCTCCCTCATTCTCTCTTCTCTCATGTCACTGAACTGACAGGGGAGCTTAAGCTCATTAAATATGCAAATGTTATCCAATCGTAGTCGGGGGCGTTTACTTCCAAGTCTCCAGTGCATCACGCCCATCAAAACCCAGAGTTTCGGAGAGAGCCTAAAAATCAGTGTAGAAAATAGCCTATTACTTATGTTGTTTTTGAATGTAACAAACACACGAACATCATTAGTTGACCTCAGACAACAGTATAAATAAAATTAAAAAATCCAGTTCATGACAGCTTCAATTTTTCCACAATCTTAAACTTTCGTGATGGCAGCTCCAATTTTGAATGCATTTGGTGTACTAATTTGTCTGTGGTGTACTGAAAATTATTTAAAAATTCAATTCATTTTTATTTGTAAACCAAACATCATTCCAAAGCAGTTTTATAGGCCCACTGGTTTAAAAGACAAGAAAGTATTTTTGAATGGAACTGCTAGTGATGCATGTTGTTACTACGTTCCTTGGCGAAATGTAACTAAAAAAAACGAAAAAAAAAAAAAAAACGTAAATTCTACCTCTTGCACCTATACCAAAGTATACTTTACGCATTGCTGTATTACATTTTAATGATCAGTTGAATAACTGTGAAAAACGTTCACTTAAGTCAACTGCAGTTGCACTGTATGACCTACAGAGGGAGACAAATACCAATTGTTGATAATACAACAATGTTCTTTCAATTACGTCATTACAAATTCTATTACGTAATTGTACAATATTTGTTCACAGTGTATGTGTGATTATACAGACCGGCTATGCACATACTTTAAACATGGCCAGTGTTATAAGAGAAAGTTCAAAGATTATTTTCAAGTAGTCACAATTTTTGCAAGTAACACAATAGCCTACATGAGATTTGTAAGTGCACCAATGCCACAGTCTGTAAAAAGTGTGATTGGGTTTGAAAATCTGACATGCTTTTTAAAATGGATTTAATAAAAAAACGAAATATATATATATATAAGCACCCATATGCCATGATGAGACTGGGGAGAAATATCTCTAAATAACAGGCAGTCAGACATTTTTTTTTAATGCATTGCCAGGTTTAATATACATGACAAGTGATGAGCAGCTCTATTATAACAGGGCAGAGCAAGCGCAGTGTTCGTGTAGTGGTGCTAATGACCTATATAAAACAATGCAAAAGGCAGAGTTGACAGTGAGACAAGCCTGCACCACTGGAACTAAAAATACAAATCTATCATAACAGCAACGGGAAAAAAGGAAATACAAACACATAGTAAAGTGTGTTCTTAACAGCCAGATAGATTTTGTTACTACGTCCAGCCAAATATTCACAGTCAATCTGAAATGAGCCTGCAGAATTATAAAGCAAATGTTTAAAGTATATACTATAGATCCCATCACTGCTGCTGAACACCACTGAACAATACCAAAAGGTTGCGATGTGGCTTCAGTACAAACTGCCATTGTTAACAAAGCATACAGTGGAATAATGATGTTGTTCTATTCAGTGATTGTTGAATCTTATTCCCATAAACTTGCTTTAATATTGCAAGAATGTCTGCAATGACTAATGTAAACGCAGATAACAGCATGGATTAAATCATTACTGCTGTATACAGTATGTCATTACAGCTGTTTACTTGCCACAGTTTCACTTATTATTGATTGCAAAGTGGCAAATCTTTTTTTTAAATAAAACACAATAAAAAACAAAATACTATAGTAAGATTCCTTGTATAGAAAACACGACAATAAAAACCAAGTCTAATTGGAATCCAGACTTCTTCATCTATATCAAAAGAGTAAGAACAGCATATACCAAAGAGGGAAAGGCTCACATGGGCATTCTGACGATAATGATTGACATTTGGTTAAGAAAAGTGCATGTATAGGCAGTATGATAGCTCTTCAGCTCTGTGCTGCTGTATTTGTGTCTACTAAGGCAAAAGTTGAGGACAGACACGTACAGATCAGTCTGAGATTAGATGTGTTACTGCTGACTTCCACTGAGACGGTGGGAGATAATGGACAAGTCGAGAGTTTGTTCCACACATCACATTATCAAAACGAGAGGGATTTGATTTGGCGGGTCTCCTGGTTTCTCAGAGCAGCTTTCAGAGTGTTAGAACAATATCAGTGCCTGTTCTCCATTTTAAACTGGTTTCTATTAAGACTGGTCAGTACCTGAAACAGAAAGCATATTCGGTTAGAGTGCATAATTGATAACACAAATCCTATATATGAATCGCATTTGTGTTCCATCATTGCTGGATATCCCCCAAAAAGCAGCATTATCTTTTTTTATGAATAGTTTGCTTTTTTTATATATTAAAGAATTAATATCATCATAGAACACAACACCCCCTCCCCCCAAAAAGGCTGCTCATATATATATATATATATATATGTGTGTGCGTGTGTGTGTGTGTGTGTGTGTGTGTGTGGGTGTGGGTGTGTGTGTGTCCGATCAGACATAACATTATGATCACCTTCCTAACATTGTGTTGGTCACTCTTTTGCTGCCAAAACAGCCCTGACCCATCAAAGCATGCAGTGCACTAGACCCCTGAAGTGTGCTGTGGTATCTGGCACCAAGATGTTAGCAGCAGATATTTCAAGTCCTGTAAGTTGCGAGGTGGGGCCTCCATGGATCAGACTTGTTTGTTAACAAATCCCACAGATGCTTGACTGGATTGAGATCTGAGGAATTTGGAGGCCAAACCAAAACCTCAAGCTCTTTTTTGTGCTCCACAAACCATTCCTGAGCCATTTGTGCTTTGTTTCAGGGCGCATTATCCTGCTGAAAGAGGCCACAGCCACCAGGAAATATACCACTTACATGAAAGGGTGTACATGGTCTGCAACAATACTTAGGTAGGTGGTATGTGTCAAAGTAACATCCACATGAATGGCAGGACTCAAGGTTTTCCAGCAGAACATTGCCCAAAGCATCATACTACCACCGCTGGCTTGAATTCTTCCCATAGTGCATCCTGGTGCCATGTGTTCCCCAGGTAAGCAACACACACACACACCCGACCATCCATGTGATGTAAAAGAAAATGTGATTCATCAGATCAGGCCACCTTCTTGCTCCCTGGTCCAGTTCTGATGCTCACTAGCCCCCTGTTGGCGCTTTTGGCAGTGGATAGAGGTCAGCATGGGCACTGCTGTGTGGCTATGCAGCCCCATACTCAACTGTGATGCACTGTGTATTCTGACACCTTTCTATCAGAACCAGCATTAACTTCTTGAGCAATTTGAGCTACAGTAGCTCTTTTGTTTGATCGGACCACATGAGCCAGCCTTTGCTCACAACATGCATCAAAAAGCCTTGGCTGCCCATGGTCAGTATCTATAAAAAGTGGTTCTTGAACCACTTTTTATAGATACTACTGACAACTGCAGACCGGGAACACCCCACAAGAGCTGCAGTTTGGAGATGCTCTGACCCAGCCGTCTAGCCATCACAATTTGGCCCTTGTCAAACTCACTCAAATCCTTACACTAACCCATTGTTCTGCTTCTAACACATCAACTTTGAGAACAAAAGGTTCACTTGCTGCCTAATATAGCCCGCCCACTAACAGGTGCTGTGGTGATGAGTTATTCAGTGTTATTCACTTCACCTGTCAGTGGCCATAATGTTATGCCTGATTGTGGTGTGTGTGTGTGTGTGTGTGTGTGTGTATATATATATATATATATATATATATATATATATATATATATATATATATATATATATATATATATATATAGTGCTGTTAATTGTTTAAAAAAATAAAAACATTTCTCACATTTTTCTGTAATTAATTATAATGAATCGCACCTAACATTAAAGTTTTTAATATATTTTTATATGTAATAAGTTCTCATTTAATCTCCAAATGAATATAGAAACAACATAAAGACAATAGCCTATATTTTAAACATTTGTTTAATGACATCTTTTTAATGAAAAGGCTTTACTGATACCAATACTGCTACTGATGTCTCTGACATTTTTTTCTTCTTAATTTTAGCCATTAGGTATAGGCAGTCAGCATTACAGTATAATTAAAGCTATCAATTTGAACACTTATTAGGCTTTAAAAATATTACAACTTTCTTCACATAAACCCATTATAATGCATGTAATTTATCTGCTCTTTAATACATCAGGGCTCAATTTTTTTCTATTGGCCCAGTCAGACGGCTCAGATTTTTTGCCATGCCAAAATGCTATCAAAAAATTATCATAAAGTTATCAATCACTTTAGTCTTCAATTAAAAAACTACAAATTAAAAAGATGAATCCTTATTAAATCAACAAAGCTTATTCAGTCAAGAGCAGTGAGTGATTTTCTCTGTTTCTTTTGTTTAAGGCTGCTGTCACTTCAAGACCTGATGCACATGACGTGGATCTTTTTACATTCGTTTAAGACTTCATTCAACTAATTTAAGACTGTGCTTGTGAGGATATATATATATATATATATATATATATATATATAGTAAAAATATTTTTTATAATGAACAGAAGTGTTCCTCATGCCATACTAATCAAATCATATTTCTAGAATAATACTGTCGTCCATCAGAATAGAATGTTACATAACCCCCATCGACAACAAAAAGTCGTCCTCAAATTACAAATCACTCCAGTTCTGGTAAAACATATTAGATGACAATGCAGGAAGCTGATTAGAATTTAAAAAAAGAAAAAAGAAAAAAAGACACGGCAAATTACAATAAATGGATCCATGCCATTTCACAACCATCAATGTATTCTCATATTACAAAACACTTAAAACAATGTATGATTATCGATCAAGGAGTTTACACAGAACACAAACCCTGACCTCAGCATTAGCGCTGCTGTACTTTAACTCTCACTGAATTATGTTGAGATCAGCTGAGGTTATAATGCTGGACAGATATGGCAAAGAAAACAGAGGGGTGGCATGAGCTTGAGTGGATAGGAATGGAGATCCAGTGATGTTAAGAGAGGACGTGGAAAAGACAAGAGAGAAAGACCGTGATGGTGGTAGGGTTCTAGTCAGCTACTTGAAATGAGTGGGGAATTATTGAAGATGTTTCTAATTGAGAGGTAAATTCAAAAATACCGTAATGTGTGACACTTTTATTCCGTTACAGCAGGGCCCGGGGTTTCTTTATTTTCAGAGGGAATGGCTAAGTAGTCTGTCCTGTAGACACATGGGTACAAAAGAAAAAAGGCAAAAACTAAGAGTTGAGGGTGCACTTCTGCACCATCTTAGGTACCTTCAGCAAAGCAGCAGTCTTATACCATCACCACATTAAAGGGATAGTTCACCCAAAAATATAGTTTTTTTTACTCATCATCATTTTGCCTGTATGGTGACATTTTTTAAAGAATCATTATCCACTCCTGGCACAGTAAAAACTGTTAACATGTAATTGTTTGGAGCAATTTCTACCTGATCTAACCTTTACATTTGTAGTATTAATATATCTAGGTTGATTCATTGATGCTAAATAATAAAAATATGATACAATTTATATAATATTTTTGTCTTAATTAATAATTGAAAGTACTGTAGATGCTACCAAATTAAGCACATTGTAAGTTAACATTTTTCCATATAACTACAGCTCATAGCGACCAGTGGCTCCAAAAAGAACAAACAGATCCTTAAAATATGATAAAAGTCATAATTTAAAGAAGTAGTTCACCTTAAGATGAAAATTAGCCCATGATTTACCCTCAAGCCAACCTAGGTGAATATGACTTTCTTATTTCTGATGAACACAATCAGAGTTATATTAATAAATATCCTGATGCTTCCAAACTTTATAACGGCAATGACAGGGTCCATTGAGTTTGAAGAAGCACATCCATTCATCATAAATGTACATAAGCATTAGGATATTCATTAATATAACTCTGACTGTGTTCATCAGAAAGAAGAAGAAAAATCATTAAAATCATGGGGTCATTTTCATTTTAAACTGAACTACTTTAAGTCCAAATGGAAGTCATTATTCACTAAAAGTCACTATGCGGTCGTTGTATGACAAGAGTTGCATTATGATTCATCACAAATGTCTGAAACACCATACAGATCTGGAATGATATGAGGGTGGGAAAACAATAACAATAATTTTTTTGGCTAAACTATTCCTAAAATACTGAATGACTCTGCATTTGGGGATATCTGTGCTTTCTTCTGCTGGCAGAGCGAGGACAGCAGGACAGCAATGTAAATCACATATTTGTATGACGGACAAACAAATCAACAAGAAATGACTGACAACAAAGTAAACTATGGTAAAGAAATAGCAGGAAGAGAAGAGGGAGTTAAAATGACCCAATGTTGTGTCAAATGACAGTCAAGAGGTCAATGAGTATAAGTTTGGAATCTGATTACAACAGGTTCGCTTGATGTGGCACCACTTTATTTCCCATCTACTCTACATGACTGATGGGATTAGGTCACACTAATGCACGCTTTTAAAGCACTTATGCACACATTACCCATACGTGTGTTTGTGGATGCCTGTGTTTGTGTGTTATGGTAGTCTCAAGTATCTAAACAACGCCATAATCTCCAGAATACAGCATTATATTCATGACTAATGAGGAATGTCATGTCTGAGTAAGAACATGTTTTATCCACCTGTCAGACAGGCCATATATATATATGGCCACGTTTCCATTGTGCCTGGAATGCATTGAATAATGTAGTAAACTATAGAGACTGGAAGTAAACATTTTTATGGACTTAAATGGGCCCTTTTCTCAAAAGATTTTTATATATATATATATATATATATATATATATATATATATATATATATATATATATATATATATATATATATATATATATATATATATATATATATTGTGAACTCGTGTCTTAGGTTATAGTGTTAAGTTGATGAAAATGGAATACTCACGCAGTGTCCTGCGCCTGTTCATCAGATTTGGAGATCTTCCTGTAGCAGTAGATCATCTCCACCAGCAACCAGAATGTGAGGAACACCAGGAGCACATACATCATGATTTCGGAGTACAGTGCCGCAATGTCTTGACTCGCTGAGAAAATGAAAATATGTAATCAGAAGGAATTTTGTAATATTAATTGAGCAATCAGAGGAGGCCTGTCAGACCGATACTGTGCCAATAAGGATGTTTGTGATGGAATCAGTCTCACACTCAAGTGCACTGGGAATGAGGACAAAAGTGCAGAATGCATAAGTGGGCAAGTCAAAATATAGCTGTACTGCTATAATACACTAGGAGAGTTTTCAAAGCTATTTCAGATGTAACAGTCAGTCAAAACAAAGTGCAACTATACGTCACCTCAGAGATTAGCAAGTGGTTTCATATAACAATTTTAAAAAACACTTTATGTGGAGTTTTTTCCCCCTCCATTTTATTTTTGTTATATGAACAAAAGCACAAGATTACAACAACATGCATAGAAGATATGTAATCAGAATTAATTCTCTGCTGGCAAGAATTCATTTGAGATAATTTATAATTCAGTTAGGTTTTCATTAGGTAGAAATAGATGGATAAATATTTCTGGATGTCCTTTAGAAGACACATAACAGTAAACAATTTACATGCAAAAACAAAACCACGCAATAATACAAACATGCTCAGAAACGTCATGTCAGCTTTCCCTTGGAGGACAATGAGACTCAGCGTTATATTGCATACTGTAAGGCATGTAAATGGTCTTTAAAAAGACCAACACGTTGTGACTGCATGATCAGAGGTTCTCAGCTTCACCCTTCAGAGCAGAAGCCCACCCACGCTGATCTCATTATATTCATAATGCATCCAACAGACTGTTTTGCATTTGAAAAACTGGGTTTTAAAAGGTGAGAACCACTGTGTATAGACGGTAGAGCAGTGCATGTGACATTTTAGAGAAAACATTATTCTACAAAATAATTCAAAAAGACGCTTGTCAAAAAGGATGTGATCAAATTATAAAAATGTTATGTATGTCTCATGCACTGCAGTGAATAGATCTAAAATGGCATGGAATGAAAAAGCAGCGTTGTACTGTAAGTTTGTGGTTTTGGAAGGCTGGTCGCAATTCAAAATATCCTCTAAACCCATCACTCAAATACAACATTGTATATTTCTATCTGCGAACCGAGACACCCACAGATAGAGATGATGCATTGTGGTTGCATGATTAAATATAGACAAATATACATTAGATAAAGTATATTCGATTGAAGTGAGAGGAAGTACTCTGCATTCAGCAATCTCAGGCATCTAGAGGGTAGCATACAAACCAGAATCTTTACATTACCCCTTACAACAGATAGAGATGTAAGTGGATGCTTAGATAAAGCCCTGAAAACAACTTCCTGCCTTCCAATAAGTAAGCTTAAAAAACAATAAAAACACAACAGAGCACACCATTACTAGAACAACAGAAACAACATGTCACAACATCGTATTGACACTGTACTGAGGTCAGTAGTATCTGATTTTCGAGTTACAGCGTGTTTGAAAATGGCTTAGAGCACAATCCAAATCACACTGCAGAGCTGAGGAAATCAGATCAAATATGACAAGATAAGATAATGAGAAATGACTAGCGGTGTACAATCAGTTACCTTTCTTTTTCACGTCCAGATCTATTGTGATTGTCTTGCTGGCGGAAAGCTTGAATGAATCGAACTCAAAGAAGCGGGACACCTTACATTCGTATGTGCCAGTGTCATTTAAAGTGACGTTTTGGATACTAATGGAGAGGTCCTGCAGGTCCTTGCTGCCGTTCCACGTCAGGCGGCCCTTCCATTGCTCATCTACGTCCTCTGGCTCCTGCGGCTTGCGGTCATACAGATAGATCTGTATTGGAAAGATGATTATGTGTCCGATATATTCAGCCTATTAAATATAAAATGCACCAAAAAGAGCAAAGAGGTGTACTCACAAGCACTTTTTCTTGATCTGGACTGATGTAGGACCACTCCACTTTAGTCTCGGCAGAGATCTCCTCTCGTTTCATGCAGTAGATGCAGGTTAACTTCTTAGCACGGCCAACAATGGCCTCTGTGTCTGATGGCACATCCACACACACCAGCCTGACCTCCTGCACTACAGAAACACAGAGAGTATTACTACATACACACATGAAAACTCTGTTTTCTATCTATCTATCTATCTATCTATCTATCTATCTATCTATCTATCTATCTATCTATCTATCTATCTATCTATCTATCTATCTATCTATCTATCTATCTATCTATCTATCTATCTATCTATCTATCTATCTACCTACCTACCTACCTACCTACCTACCTACCTACCTACCTACCTACCTACCTACCTACCTACCTACCTACCTACCTACCTACCTATCTATCTATCTATCTATCTATCTATCTATCTATCTATCTATCTATCTATCTATCTATCTATCTATCTATCTATCTATCCAATTGTCTGTCTGTCTGTCCGTCCGTCCGTCCGTCCGTCCGTCCGTCCGTCCGTCCGTCCGTCTGTCTATATCTATCTATCTATCTATCTATCTATCTATCTATCTATCTATCTATCTATCTATCTATCTATCTATCTATCTATCTATCTATCTATCTATCTATCTATCTATCTATCTATCTATCTATCTATCTATCAGTCCAATTGTTTGTCTGTCTGTCTGTCTGTCTGTCTGTCTGTCTGTCTGTCTGTCTGTCTATCTATCTATCTATCTATCTATCTATCTATCTATCTATCTATCTATCTATCTATCTATCTATCCAATTGTCTGTCTGTCTGTCTGTCTGTCTGTCTGTCTGTCTGTCTGTCTGTCTGTCTATCTATCTATCTATCTATCTATCTATCTATCTATCTATCTATCTACCTACCTACCTACCTACCTACCTACCTACCTACCTACCTACCTACCTATCTATCTATCTATCTATCTATCTATCTATCTATCTATCTATCTATCTATCTATCTATCTATCTATCTATCTATCTATCTATCTATCTATCCAATTGTCTGTCTGTCCGTCCGTCCGTCCGTCTGTCTATATCTATCTATCTATCTATCTATCTATCTATCTATCTATCTATCTATCTATCTATCTATCTATCTATCTATCTATCTATCTATCTATCTATCTATCTATCTATCTATCTATCTATCTATCCATCAGTCCAATTGTTTGTCTGTCTGTCTGTCTGTCTGTCTGTCTGTCTGTCTGTCTGTCTATCTATCTATCTATCTATCTATCCAATTGTCTGTCTGTCTGTCTGTCTGTCTGTCTGTCTGTCTGTCTGTCTGTCTGTCTGTCTGTCTATCTATCTATCTATCTATCTATCTATCTATCTATCTATCTATCTATCTATCTATCTATCTATCTATCTATCTATCTATCTATCTATCTGTCTGTCTGTTTGCCACATGTAGGACATGCAATCATGCCTTGTTTGGCCTTTGAAATAAAAAGTTAACACCTTTCCAAAAATGTAGCTTCAATCTGCATATACTTTATGGAGGTCAATTAAATCTGAGGCAGTTTTCTCAAGGGAGCACCAGTGAATGAGAAAGAGAGACGGAGAGAGATCATTATCCATTACAAGCTCCAATTCCAGAAAGAGCTCACAGCACACCCTACTCCCGGTCAGACAAAAGTATACTTTAATGTGCACCGATTACTGCAGACACATGCTCAGTATTGATGACAAAGAACATCCCATTGAGCATGGGCCGGGCCGAGGCTTCAATGATGTGAAGACTGTTCTGGAGTGTTCACTCAACTGTGAACATAAACTCTCTGCCATTGTTGAAATGGAGGCCATCTTATATAACTCACAGCCTCAAGCCCAAGCTGTCAACACTGATCGTGCATTTTCTGTTTAAAGGGTCATATGGGCTAATGCAAACACCAAATTTAGTTGTCCAGCCCACGAGCATACTGTTGATGACGTACAATAATGACTAGTTGTGACATATTTCAACACTAGTCAAAGAATGCAAACTTGTTGGAAGATGAAATATAATTCTAAATCTATTTCAAAACTCAATATTCTGACAACAGACTGCCACAGTCTGTGAAGAGAGGCAGTGTGATTCATTGACGCTTATGTTACTGTTGACAGCTGAATCAATGCAATCTCTTTATGTAGGGATTGTATTTTTCGGAGATATGTAAACTTGCAGCTGATAATGTTCAAGAAGTTTCTCTCAAACACGGTCTGTATTAACGCTCTGTTGTATAATTAACTGGTTTAAATGTTTTCTATATCCTAAGAGATACAGACATTTAAGAGGCTGGGGGAAGCGAGTTAGTGAGAATCATTTATAGGGGTCATAATACAAAAATTTAACAATATGTATCGTGGATAGTGACAATATATAGTGTGTATATTTCACCCAAAATGAAAATTACTGTTTGAGAAAAAAATTCAAGTTTATAGAGTTTTAGTGTCAGTACTACATTAAACTACTATATATAATGTTGAATAATGTATAATAATGCAATGGGGGAATATTTGTAGGTCCTGATAATGTCAAATGTCTTATGTTACCAATAAAAAGTGGCCTAAATTATTTTAAATAAAGTTAGTCTAAGTATATTTATCTAACATAATTCTGTATTTTCAGCTTCAGAATTATGGATGTATTTATTCTGATATCACCATTGTCCAGTGCATTGGGTTACCAACATCAAGTCCAAGTCTATTCATTTCCACCCCCAATGTAATGGCAAATTTAGCATTTTAAATCAACAGAACATTTTTTGTTAACCTTTTAGCATATGTCTTAGACTACCACGATAATATCATAGTGTGATGTCTATTGAATCATGATATGAGGGTATCGTTACACCCCAAATAATTTCTGATTAAAAAAAAAAAGTTTAATGAAAATATAAACAGAGTCCCTGCAAATACTCAAGTGGATTGATATAAAAACATGTATCTAAAAGCAGTTTAACAGCATGCTGTAAAAAATACCACAAACTTGATGTCTATTACATGTGCATGGGAGATACAAACTGTAAAATCAAAAACAAATGCAAAAAATTAAAAAAGACAAAGAAAAAAGTTCTGAGTTCTGATAGGAATAATATTATTGGAATAAATAAAATAATATAAATAATAGATATAATAGGATATAGGAATAAAATAATCTTTAGAGGCATTTTTATGTTTGTGTATTGCAGATATGACAACCACACATGTTGGAAATACCTTACAGGATAACACCTAGTATGATTACTTTTAATGATCAGTTTAACGCACTCAGTTTCTATAAACATATAACACTGTAATAAAAATGTTACTATTATCTCACTGGTATTTTTTTCTTTTTACTTTTTAAATGACAAAAAGTTGTCTGTTACAAAAATACTTATAATTTATAATTCGAATTGAATATATATAGATAAAAAAAACACTTACCAGCAAATAGAAACAGCAATAGCAAATGCAACACAAGCCTCATGTGATTTGCCATGCTGGGAGTTCTAATAACAGGGCGGCGTCTCAGATTGAGTCTTCCTGTTACACATAGACAAAAGAAAATCCAACACTGAAACTTAATTTTGAAGAGGTTAAAAGCTTTTGAAGAGGCTAAAAGCTATATATATATATATATATATATATATATATATATATATATATATATATATATATATATATATATATATATATATATTACACTGATCTATATGACTGATAAAATATGGGTTCAGCACCACGGACAGCGCCCCAAATGTCAATTACTTACGTTACTATTTACAGCAGACGTTTACATCGCTGACACAGAGAGGACTGTAAAGATGACACACACTATCACTTTAATAACAGACGCGAACGAAACAACTCGGAGCTGAGGTTTACGGGACGGAACGTCTCTCAAAAAAAAGTTTGAGGTTTCTTACCGAGATACAAACATCCGTAGACGTCTTAAACTAGAAGTGGACGTTGCATTTCCATGGCGATGCTCGAGAATCTGTGAAAGACCTGTGGATCTTAATGATTCCTGTGGAAAATACGCGCGAAGTAACGTTAAAGAAATCCAGCGCCTCCCAAACGAGCTGCTTTAGAAGAGGTCACGGAGAAGGATAACTGTTTCTTTGCGTATCCTTTTGCATCCACATGAGCAGTACACATGTTCCATCGTCAAACCTCCTCAGCTTTAGAACGAGAGACGCCTACTGTCTTTGTTTTCTCGCTAAGTAGCCACTTACTCATGACAGACATGCTCAATGCGCATGCGCCGTCCACTTTCAAACTGGCTTCTAGAAACGTTGCTTAGAAGTGAACTGCAACAGTCTTAACAACATCAAAAATAGTTGTAAATTAAAACTTATTTCGCTGATAAAAAGCGGAAAAATATTACAATATCATAAATGTTAGGTTGAAATTGTCACGCATTTAAAATTATATAATAATTTTATCATATACTATTTATTGACAGTATTTGCTGGCGCAACAATGGTTTAATATTTTTGCATGTAAGCTCTTGTGTAAATTAATGTTATTTATTGACTAATTGTTTAATGGTTTAATTTAACTATAAAGCCTATGCACTGTATATTTTAATAGAGTACGATTTACAAAAAAATGTATACTATTTTAGTCTTTATACTTCAATAGTTCATGATTATGTGTTACTTGTAATTGTAAAATTTAAAAGCAGTTTCTGAGTAAAAATTGTTTCTGCACCAAATTGTTTTCGGTGTTTAATAACAAGTTACCCGATGCAGTGTGACAACATGCCCTTTTATATTTTGTAATTTATTGTGTTCAGTGAACTGTATAAATGTTCTAGACAATATAGTTTTGGAATAGTTTCTTGTGCGCATGCAATAGTCTGTATATTTATTTTTTATTTTTGCAAAGGTGCTTTAGGGACTTCGAAAAATCTGTGGAAATGTTCAGTTGCTGCTGAACTTTCAAGAATGATCCCAAAAATGAAACGTCTAGTGTTTTGGTTTTGTTGTTCTTATTTTATGTTTAATGTCATGTTTCCTGGTTTGTCATGTGGTCCATTGTGCCCTCATTGGGCCAGCGAGGGCTTCAGCCCGTGACCAGAGGCCAACGAGGGCTTCAGCCCGCGTGACCAGAGTCCAGCGAGGGCTCCAGCCCGTGACCAGAGGCCAACGAGGGCTTCAGCCCGCATGACCAGAGGCCAACGAGGGCTTCAGCCCGCGTGACCAGAGTCCAGCGAGGGCTCCAGCCCGTGACCAGAGGCCATGTGGGTTCTTAGTTCAGTTCTGTCATTGGTTAATTGTCTTGATTGTTCACAGGTGTGTATTGTTTAGTCATTTAGTCCTTGTGCATTTGTTCTTAAACTGCATGGTGGAAATCTATTACAATTGGATTATTCTATTCAAGGCCCGATGCCTAATGTGTGATTTGTTCATAGGTGACACCGGAGTCCTCATGCACAACAGAAAGTGACAGATTTGAAGCCGAAGCTTTAACACAGATCAGTGAGTTGTACACCAGCATCCGTTGTTCAGTCATCAGCTCCTGTCTTCTCTCTCCTCATAAACATCCATCAGTCCCAGTGAGAACAGCACATCATGAGCTGTGTGCATCTGCAGGCTTCTATTGTATCCGCTCGAGTACAGCGTTTCATCATTCAATCCCACACACTGGTCCTACTTAACCTACGCGTGGTCGGGGAAGCTGCTTCATTGCAATTACTGCAATTATTATAGTCATACCGAATCTAACCTTTCGAGCTTTCAGTCACCACATGGATGACGACTGCTGAAGAAATCGCATTCTGAGCTGAAATGTACCATATGTTGAAATAGGCCCATTAAATGAAAACACTTAAAGACTGCATGGCTATTAAGCTACAACACTTTCAGTTACATGAGATAGTACACATAAGGACAAACACTTAATGGAAAACATCTAAGAATTAGGATAAACTTTACACTCCAGTAATCCAAACCGTCTGAAATGCATATGCAAATGCTATAGGTTTATGCTCACGTTGGCTTAAGCCACATGCAACAGTGAACATTTTTGCCCATCTTCCTTTTCTTTATGCTAAAAAAGAAACAAGAGGATTCCTGGGATTAGATCCCTGTTTGAATATTAACACAAACATAAGATTTGTGTCTAATCTTACAATTGTAATGTCGACGATTTAATCTTGCCAAAGTAATAATGTATGGCAACCCAGAAAAGCTTATAGTGCAAAGATCAGAGTTAAGGATTACAGATTTCATCATTGGGATTATGGCTGCTTTATTATTTTGACCTCAGAGGAAGACAAAGAGCACATGATTCACAGTCCTAAAACTACACTACAAACGATCTGCTTGTGTTTTTCCACCAGTCGTGCCAGATGCTTTCCAATCTATTTCAACAAACAGGAATCGAATTGTGGAAGGGATTGAAACTGATCTCTCTCAGTGTGGTGCGTCTGTACGGAGCTCTAATACAATAGATGGATTGCACTGTTTCCAGCACGCTTGGTCTCAGCACAGACTAAAAATGGCAGGCCTGGTGGTTGCTATACCCACGATACAGGGAAACCATGGCAACAGCAACGCAAAATGACAGCGTGGAGAGAGCAGGCCAGAGTAATGCTTTCATTTCAACCCTGTGTGTCTGTTTTTTAGCTTCAGTACATTAATAGTTTACACTGTATGAATAAATAATATAATTAATATATTAAATATTTGATATTTATATTTGAAAGTGTTTTAACTCAAAAGTCCAAACATTTGAGACTAAATTAAGAATATGTCTAAACATAAAACAGTAAACATAAAGTATACAATAAAATAACACCTCTTTTTTTAAACTCAAAAGTTTGAGACCACATTTAAAATCTGCTATTTAAAAAGATTTTAAACTTACAAAACAAAAAAAACAAAAAAAACAAAAAAACGTTCTAGTATTTTAAGAATGTAAAACTAAAAACTATGATAAAAGAACTATAATGTCAGAAAAAATAAGAATAAATATGTCTAAACCATAAAACAGTCTATTTATTTGGGATATTAGAGATGTAAACCTGGAAATATTTTTTTTAGGATTTAAAAAAATATAAAATATGTAATAAAATATAATAAAAACAAATTCTAAGTCACTAATCAAATAAGATAATTAAACAATGTAAAAACAGATCTAGGATTCTAAGAACATAAAACAAGAACTAGTATGTCAGAAAAAAATATAATAAGAATAAATATTTGTAAATCATAATTTTTATCAGCTTCAGTACGTCTATAATTAACCATTTTATTAACCATTTTGTAGTTGTGTATACAATACAATTTTATTAACCATTTTGTAGTTGTGTATACAATACAATTTTATTAACCATTTGTAGTTGTGTATAAATATATATATATATATATATATATATATATATATATATATATATATATATATATATATATATATATATATATATATATATATATATATATATATATATATATATATATATATATATACACAACTAAGACTGGCCTACCAAAAGCATCCTCTAATGACAATCAAGTGTTTCAAAAAGCATTATCAAATTCATGTTACATCCAGGCTAGAACCCGCTTAGTTTCAGTGGGAAGCCAGGCTTTGGGTCTGGTACTCTACAGTAGGACAGATGGGCTCTGTCTTGATAAAACGGTCCATATGGAAAGGCAGCAAATTCTGAGGGGCTCAAAATGCCCCTCAGAATGAGCTACCACCTGTATTGCATTACAGTGTACTCAAACTATAGCAACTCTCTCCCACATATTCTGCTAGTGTGAAAACACCCTACTGGCCTCACTAAATAATCTTCCATTAACAATCAAGTTGTTTTTCCAAAAATGTCTCACTTTCATTTACTGCAAAATAGGCCTTTGAGTAAACAACTAAGTCTGGCCTTCCTAAAGCATCCTCTAATGACAATCAAGTGTTTCAAAAAGCAATATCCAATTCATGTTACATCCGGGTTAGAACCCGCTTAATTTCAGTGGGAAGCCAGGCTCTGGGCCTGGTACTCTACAGTAGGACAGATGTGTTTTGGATTGATAAAATGGTCCATATGGCAAGGCAGCAAATTCTGAGGGGCTCAAAATGCCCCTCAGAATGAGCTACCACCTGTATTGCATTACAGTGTACTCAAGCTATAGCAACTCTCTCCCACATATTCTGCTAGTGTGAAAACACCCTACTGGCCTCACTAAATAATCTTCCAATAACAATCAAGTTTTTTCAACAACGTCTAACTTTCATGTAAATGCAATGCAGGCCTGTGAGTTAACAACTAATCTGGCCTACCTAAAGCATCCTCTAATGACAATCAAGTGTTTCAAAAAGCAATATCCATTTCATGTTGCAACTGGTCTAGAACCCGCTTAGTTTCATTGGGAAATCAGGCTTTGGGCCTGGGACTCTACAGTAGAACAGATGTGTTGTGGCTTGATAAAACGGTCCATTGGAAAGGCAGCAAATTCTAAAGGGGCTCAAAATGGCCCTCAGAATGAGCTACTCAAACTATAGCAACTCTCTGCCACATATTCTGCTAGTGTGAAAAAAACTCTGACAGTTTAAATCAATACTAAAAACACATCTCTTTAACCTGGCATACACAAGACACATTATTCAAATCAGTTAAATCATATTTAGGCTGCATAAATGAGGTCAACCAGAACCGTGAACATTTCCTTTAAACACCCGATGTAATTGTTTTGTTACGTCAGAAGAAGATTGACATCTATGCTAATTTAAGTCTTTCTTATCATATCCAGATCAGTTGTGGACCCGCACCTATCCTATACACAACCACAATGAAGCATTGAATGTTAGCAGAGACTGTGTCTACTAAGAAAATTGCCTGTGAAGGTCCTCCAGCACAGACCCTTTGGCCAGCGTTGGCTCCATACCGGCGTGATAAATCGATCTTCAAGCAAAAGGAACTGTATATATATTTGAATGCTACTGATCCTGATCTGAACTCTGATTTGTGATGCTGCCTGAATCATGATCACACTGTTTTCATTTTTTAGCCAGTGGAGATCTTGCCCCCCGACTGAACTTGATTTCTTCCAAGTTTTTTCCCCTCCATTCTGTCACCTGATGAAGTTTGGGTTCCTTGCTGCTGTTGTCTCTGGCTTGCTTAGTTGGAGACATTTGATATTCAACAATATTATTGATCTGAGTGTAATGACGCTGTTGTATGAAAACTGAACTGAGCTGGGCGACGACATCACTGGTTTCTGCAGAACTGCTTTAGATGAAACTAACTCATTTAATAATTGATGACCTTTACAACAGAACTAAATAAACACTGAACTGACTTCAGCTGAACACACAAAATGCATTATTTTTCTGTTATCACTGCAAAGCTGCTTTGAAACAATCTGTATTGTATAAAGTGCTATATAAATAAAGGTGACTTGACAAATGTCATACATGCCATTTACAGGCATTACCAACAGATCTTTCTAGAAAACGATCTACAAGTGGACACAATGTACTTTTAAAAAATGTATATGCCAAAATATGAATAATAAATGACAACACTTACGGCCGGGTGGTTACTTAATGGACATATCAATGGATCTTCAGCCCCATAACAGAGGACAGTATTTCTGCAAATAAAACAGTGGTTCCCATAATAAGCTTCGAGAACTGACTATGAGTTCATTACTCAAGTGGAGTCCTCTCAGGTATTGCAGCTGTCCGTTTGTAATGAAGAGAGCCAGGACAGAAATAGGCATGATCACAGCTACCTCCTCCAGAAATACAGAGTGACAACCTGTTCATTAATAAATGTATATTAACCACTCAGAACAAGTGTGAAAGCAACTACATTTGCATTTCATGAAAAACCTACAGTAGGCTACTTGCCAAGCAGCAAAATCATAGTGTTAAAGGGGTGATGAATTGAGAAATCAACTTTCCTTTGAGCTTTTGATATATAAAGGTCATGGTAATTTAAGAATATCCTGTAAGTTTCAGAGCTGTAAACATCCTTGTTAGTCAAAGAAAAGCTTTTATAGACACCAGGCCCAGAAACGATTGTGTTCGCATCTTGACATCATCGACTGACGAAACACTGCCTCAACAGAATAATAAGCATGTCTAATTCAGTAGCCCCACCCACCGACCCATCGGATCATAGCCAGCAGCAAGATATTGCACTATTAATATTAGGAATGTGTGGTTGAACTTTATTTTTAATGAAGTTCCAGTTCACTTGAGGGAGAAATGGTGTTCACTTCATATCACTGCGGGATCATTTGTAAATAAATCTCACAATGCTATTTCTTCTATATTGGATCCAACAGGAATGGTGCAACACACTTATGTGAGTAAAACATGTTTTTATATGTAATAGCATTGTATTGTTATAGATCGTTTTGCTTATGTGTATGTGTCTAACAGAGCATATCTTTAGCACCCTGGAGTCAGCAATGTACTCAAACACACTGGACTCAGGTTTGCAAAGCACAACGTCCCGGGCAGGCCGATGAATCTCATTATATTCCCTTCTGTTGTTCACTCTCTCTGGTCTTGACATTTAAAGGGCGCGCACGAATGTGTATGTGTGTGCGCGCAGTTCGAGCTTATATCAAACGATCGTGCGGGCTATGTGATACAAAAATAGTAGTCCAATCAATAGCGGGTTGATAAAGACGTAATTAAATCTTTCCGACTGCCGCTTTTAAAATAACCCCTCCCTCATGTGAACTGAACTGACAGGGGCAATGAAGCTCATTAAATATGCAAATCTTATCCAATCCTAGCCATGGGTGTTTACTTCCAAGTCTCCAGTGCAGCATTGTTGTTTCTACTATTATAACTAATATTAATATAGAAAACAACAATTAATATTACTATTATTCTGCAAAAATTATATATATTGATTTTATATTTACCAATATAAAAATGTTTCAGTGTCATTAAAGGATATTTATGGTGTCATGAACTGGCTTTTTAAAAAAAAATTATACTGTTGTTTGAGGTCAACTAATGATGTTCGTGTGGTTTTTACATTCAAAAACATCATAACTAATAAGTAATAGGCTATTTTCTACACTGGTTTTGAGGCTCTCTCCAAAACGCTGGGTTCTGATGTGCATGCAGCACTGGAGACTTGGAAGTAAACACCCATGGTTAGGATTGGATAAGATTTGCATATTTAATGAGCTTCAACTCCGCTGTCAGTTAAAGGGTTAGTTCACCCAAAAATGAAAATTATTTCATTAATTACTCACCCTCATGTCGTTGGACACCCGTAACACCTTCGTTCATCTTCGGAACACAAATGAAGATATTTTTGTTGAAAGCTGATGGCTGAGAAAGGCTTCAGAAAGGCCTCCATTGGCATTCAGTACATTTCCACTGACCCACTCACAAGACCAATAAAAGGCACTAAAGACTTTGTTACAAAGTCCATCTCACTACAGAGGCTGTACAATAATTTTACCAAGCGACGAGAATAGTTTTTGTGCACAAAAAAATAATCTAAATAACGACTGACTAACGAACCGCACGCACGCACACACATACACACACACACACAAACACGTGCGCGCCGCCTTTCAAAAGTCAAGACTCGAGAGACAATAGCACAGATCAAGAACAGAATATTATTAGATTCATCACCCTGCCAGGCTTTGCGAGCCCTGGCCCATACAGGTCTGAGTCCAGCATGCTAAAGGTATGCTCTATTAGACACGTACACATAAGCAAAATCTATAACAATGCAATACTATTAGATATAAAAAGACGTTTTACTCTCATAAGTGTGTTGCACCATTCCTGTCGGATCCAAATCCAGCATAGACCAGAGATTTGTTTACAAACGATTCCGCAGTGAACTGAAGTGAACATGTCTTCCCCATGTGAGCTGGAACTTCATTAAAAATAAAGTTCAACCACTCATTCCTAAAATTAGGATCAAAAGCTTATGCAGCGACTGTTCTTCCATAACCAGGAATAGAGCAATATCTTGCTATATTCTTCGGCATGTTTATTGTTGTTGACCAGCTTGCACGAGCTGATCACCTCCATGAGTCGGTGGACAAGGCTACTGAATTACACGTTCTGTAGAGGTGTGTTTCGTCGCGCAATGACGTAAGTATGAAGCACAGGACCATTTGCTGGGCCTGGTGTCTATAATAGCTTTTCTTTGACTAACAAGGAAGTTTTCAGCTCTGAAACCTACAGGATATTCTTATATTATCATGACATTTATATCAATCGCTTAAGGGAAAGTTGATTTCTCAATTCATCACCTCTTTAAATCTTTAAATGCTAAGTTTCTCAAAAGTATAAAGTTGAACACAAAAAAATGTATGGCACATCTAGGAATACATTTAAACATCCACAATATAATAATAATAATGATATGTATGAAGGCCTTGCAATCACTGTGTCTACTTCAGTAGCAGTACACTGACGCTGACAGGTATGTTAAGTGTAAAGTCTGCCCGGCATGCCGCGTGGATACACTGTTAGTTTAATCTAAGTGATAAAGGCTGAAAGCAAACACCCAATGGAAGTTTCTTGAGCGTATCAGCTGAAGGACGGAGAGTTGTAGCACTGATACTGGGTGATGATAGCTACTGCTCTCCCTTTCCTAATCTGTTCCGTCTGCTCCCCCCAGAGGAATAGAGTTTAGTCTGGCTCAGAGCATGAGCATGCATGAACTGTTAGATTACTGACTGGAAAAGTACAGATGAAGCATGTCACATATATTACTGCTTAGAAGATATGTTTAATTTGTAATATTTTCAATCATTTAGCATGAATACTGAAACAATGTAAACTTAGATTTTATTTAGGGCTAACAATCATGTAAAAAAATAATAATGTATGTAATAATCTTGAATTGTTTTTTAAATCACATTATCCAAAAAAATATCAAGAAGCAGCACAACTGTTTTCAACTATAATAATAATGAGAACAGAAATGTTTCTTGAGCAGCAAAGCAGCATATTATAATGATTTCTGAAGGATCATGTTACACTTAAGACTGCATCACAGCAATACATTACATTATAAAATACATTGGGGCAAAAAAAAGTATTTAGTCATATTTTAGTTAGTAAGTTCTCCCACTTAAAAAGGTGAGAGAGGCCTGTCATTTTCATCATAGGTACACTTCAACTATGAGAGACAGAAAGAGAAAAAAAAATCTCATTATGTTGGAAAATAAGTATTTGATCACCTACAAAAAGAAGATTTCTGGCTCTCACAGACCTGTAACTTCTTCTTTAAGAGGCTCATCTGTCCTCCACTCGTTACCTGTATTAATGCTCCAAACTCCACTATGACCAAAGAGCTGTCAAATGACACCAGAAACAAAATTTTAGACCTGCACCAGGCTGGGAAGACTGAATCTGCAATATGTAAGCCGTTTGATGTTGAAAAAAATCCACTGTGGGAGCAATCATTAGAAAATTTAAGACATGCAAGACCATTGATAATCTCCCTCGATCTAGGGCTCCACCTAAGATCTCACCTCGTGTTGAGTCAAAATGATCACATGAACAGTGAGCAAAAATCCCAGAACCACATGTGAAGACCTAGTGAATGACCTGCAGAAAGGGACCAAAATAACAGGCTACCATCAGTAACACACTACGCTGCCAGGGACTCAAATCCTGCAGTGCCAGACGTGTCCCCCTTGCTTAACCCAGTACATGTCCAGGCCCGTCTGAAGTTTGCTAGAGAGGATTTGGATGATCCAGAAGAGGATTGGGAGAAGGTCACATGGTCAGATGAAACCAAAATATAACTTTTTAGCAAAAACTCAGCCAAGTAAGATGATTGGGAGAAGGTCACATGGTCAGATGAAACCAAAATATAACTTTTTAGCAAAAACTCAGCCAAGTAAGATCAACATCCTTTGTTGATCCTGGATCAACATTCAATTAACCAATCACAAGCCTCTGATGTCATCAGTGTGTGCCGACTAAATGCCATTATAACCTTTTGAACGTTCCCGCCTCACTTCCCTCGACTCACCGACCAAACGTAAGTTATTTTTTCTGTACTCTTTCTTTGACCCTTTCTGCATAAATTACATTTACATTGCCATAGTTTCAGCTGCAGAGAGGGTCAAAGAAAGAGTACAGAAAAAATAACTTACCTTTGGTCAGTGAGTCGAGGGAAGTGAGGCGGGAACATTCAAAAGGTTGTAATGGCATTTAGTCGGCACACACTGATGACATCAGAGGCTTGTGATTGGTTAATTAAATGTTGATCCAGGATCAACAAAGGATGTTGATCCAGGAACGCATCTTACTTGGCAAAATCACGTTCACCCTCCAAGCCCTATATCTCCTTCATGTGTGCTGTTGTCATAAACAGCAATGATATCTACAAGTCACAAGTGAGAGGACATTTTGGTTTCTGTGCTATCTTGCCCTGCTCCTCATAACTGTACATTAAACATGAAATATGTTCAAACTGACTGTCACAAACAGATAGACAAAGTGATTGTCCATGGTAACTTATTAAATTAGGAAACTTAAATTAGTAATGGCAAGGATAGATGATTTTTTTTATCAAATTTAAATGATAATGATGACCTTTTTCAAACATTATTCCTCATGCAGTCACACGCTTTTCCTCATCTTTGTCCATATGCTTGCTCTGCTTTTTCTTGCTGCTGGACTTCCCTGCGGCAGGTGTCTGTTTCTCTGGTCCGGTTTTGTCTGGTTTGCGTTTGCTGGGCGTCTGGCTGTCTTTCTGAGCGAGCACTGTGCTATGAGCTGCTCTGTCTTCATTAGGTCTCAGTTTAGAAAGTCTGTCTCTCATCTCCTTCAGCCTCTGATCCACCGTACACTTCTCCAGCTCCAGCATTATCTGCTGCTCCTGCAAGCATGGGGATTGTGAGACCCAGACAGAAAGAGAGAAATACATTCTACAATGTAAATGCATTTAGCACTCCCTCCTACGTTGTGGGGGTTGTAGGGGTCACCACTGACTGATACCTGTAGTGGTTTGTCATACTTGGACTCTTTCTTCTCCGGTGGGCTACGTATGTCCATTGCACTGTGGAGTTCAGAGGAGAGCTGCTGGTAAACATCATTAAGTCTGTTTATTTCTCTCTCCACACACAGCACCTGAAGCACAGGTAGAAGGAAAAAAATACATCTCCATAGCTGTACACTCTTCAGAATAAAAATATGATGTAAAAGTGCCTTCACTCACTGGGACTTGAGTCTTTACGCCAGTTTGCCCTTGTCCTGCAACAATAAACACAAAATATCCCAAAATTGTACCCATTGCCCAGCTATTTGCTATGGGTGTAAAAAAAACAAGTAATCCCTCACCATCTCCATGTCCGTCTTTCAGAGTTGGTTTTAGTTCCTGGAGGAGCTGTTCCAACTTGAAGTATTTATATACTTGAAGTCTAAAATCAATTGAGGAACTGAGTTCATATGTTCTGTGAGTTAATATGTTAATGTTTTAAAGCCACAATATGTAATTTTTCGCCGTTAGAGGTTGCTTATTCAAAACAAAGGCGTAGCTTGATGAAACCTTGATTTCGCAGAGATTTTATTATGTCACAGACGAACGCTTCTTCCGCTCATACGTTTGTGGGGTAACACAGCACTGTTTTATCATATTAGATTTGAGTGTGTTGAACATTGTTATAATACTTCTTGTTGCACACTGTAGTGAGTTAGATCGATATTAGGCATGGTAAAACATGTTACTCGCAGTAAATCAAGAAAAGGAGATAAGAGTAAAGACTAACTGTGTTGAGCTATATAACAATGATACATTTTCCGTCGATGAATGTATCTAAACAGTTGCTAACCTGTCTAATAAAACACAAAGTATATTTGGTGTTTACATGGTTTCTACAAAGTTAAAAATTAAGGGTAACACGGGAATTTAGTCACTGATAGGCGACACACAGACACGGTTTATCTCCTGGTTATTTATCTGAAGTTAAACATTCTGGAAATAGATACATTCCAAGTACACAAGTCAACAAAATATATAACATTGATCTAGTTGTATATTTTGATCTAAATATAACAATATCTTACATATTGTGCCTTTAATATGTTCTTAAAGTCAAATACACCTTAGATTTGGTACAAACCTCTCTGCCAGCAGGTGCTGTGCAAAATGGGTTTCAATAGGTATTTTTTCACTGAAGAAGTTCTCTACTAATGTTCCAAAAGCCTCTGGTGTGTTTTCCTCCTCCATCTAATGTGAAAAAAGTCATACTGTTATAATAGCTCTTCCCAGATTTCATATTATATTTCAAACAGGTGCCTTACCTTTCCTTTCCTCTGGTCTTCAGTGAAAGAGTAATGAAACAACTGCATGCTTAATGCCGATATGGCCAAGTGGAAGGCTTTTATGAAGTCAACAGATTTTAAACCTGTAAAGAATGAAATGACAAAAGATTTTAACTTTTAATTGTGACGCTCCATATGTTTGGAAACATTGCAGAGGTTACTAAAATGTGATAATTCTAAATAATTAAAAATCTAACAAAAAAAAAGTTGTATTTGTCTTGTTTTTTGTTGTAATACTTTCATTCATCAAGGATGCATTTAATTATAGCTGCAGTCAGTAACTTTTTTGGTGAATTAAATATGTTACGTATTTACTCAGATAACATTTTCCATTAAAAATTCTTATTTGGGTTATACTCTAAGATGTAGATTCTGTGATTCTGAAGTACAGTATCCACATTAGTGCAGTGACTGACAGCCGCACAAACTCCTCAAAACATTAGATTCATCCACGCTGATGAGCCGGGCCAACTCAACTCACGTACAGATGATAACTCCACAAATAGCTGCAATTGCAGGTTTCACACAGAGATGGCATTACAGAGGCAAAACTTATGGACTGCAGCTTTAAATATCTCACAATGTCACTGTATTTTCTTATTTTTGATCAAAAGCCTTGGTGAGATTTGAACTGTAGTGTTTGTCCAGTATGCTTTTGATTTCCTCCTATCAGACTGTCTTTGTAAACAAGATTTTTTTTTACAATGATATGTCGTGTTAAATAGTGACTGACTATTGTTAAATAGAGGTGACAAAAGTATTAGAGTAAATAACTCTATGTGGCAGTATAGGGCAATTACTCTTACCTGAGGTTATATAGGCCATAGAGTGCAAGAGAATGGAGATGAACTGGCCAGCATTTTGAAGCTTATTTTCTAGGATGTACAGAATTTGATTGGCTGTGTCATAATAGAAGTCTTTATGGCAATAGGCCAGCAGGTTATCACAGTGCGAGACTGGCACTGTCCTGGCACACAGCAGCATGACAGGGGGGAAGTCACAAGCTCTGTTCAACAAACGCACAACATGGCAGCCAAACAGGAAGACTGCGAAATTCTGGGGGGAAAGGTTGTCAAGAGCAACGGGGATCAGGTGCGACGGTTCACTCTCTGCTGGGCTGATAATTACTGAAGGAGAAGAAAGCAGATGTAGATCATTAAAGAACTCTGAAAGGATCCGGAGACCTTACATTACAGACATTGGTGGGAGAAACATATAGAACATATTTTATATTTCAATTTGTACTTTTTATTGTTTTGTTATATATCAATATAAATACTGAATCCAAAAAGCACATATTGTGTACTGACCGTCCTCTGTCCTGGGCGTTTGGGCAAGAGTCTGGAGAGATTCTTTTATCTCCTGCAGTGTTTTGGAGAGAGGAGTCAGAGACAGAAGCTTGGCCAGTTCCTCTTCACTCACACAGGGGATGGTGCTCTGCTGTTGACCTGACAGATGAGAGCATGTACTTTTAGCACAGCAGCAGCACTGGTGTGAAAGGTTGCAAACTGGCTTTTAACAAGGTCGAACCTGGATCTGAGAAAGCTGCCTCTGCATCAGCACCCACTTTAAACTCTGACATGTCTGCAGGGGAAAACTGTAAAATGATAAAGAAATAATTATTGGGATAGTTCACCCAGAAATTAATATTCTGTCACTTTTTACTTATTATTGTATTATTCCAAACCTGTATGACTTTTCTCGATGTTAAAAAAAATAGTTTAAAGTGCAATGAGCTGGTGAAGAGATGCTGTTCACAAGGCAGCTTTCTATGCTCACACTCCGAGACGGAGCAGAATCCAGACGAGTAGGACACTTAAATGGCCAAATACATGTCAACATGCCTGTCTTGGCAAGTTTTCACTTAAAAGTAGTAGGTTATTTTTATGTTAAGTGAGCATAAACAGTTGGGAAAGTAATCAAATTATTGTCAGTATATTAGATTAGCATCTGCTCTTAAAGTGACAGCAGCCTAAACCTGCTGCTGTAAAAGTCATTTCATCTTAATCAAACAACAAAAGGAAACTAGAGAATTATTCACTTTTTTTCACTGCATAACTTTAATAGTTTTAAAAAGAATCAATGTACATTTAATTTATATGGTGAAGACTATACAGAGTTTTATTTTTACATTTGATTACTTTATTACATTTCTGTAGGCAATAATATTAGTAGGCTAAATTATCAATTTAATTGCTCTTTTTTTTCTATTGTATTCTTGCTATTCATTGTATTTTTTATGCTATTACTGACTGTTTCAACTCACTGATGTTTGTTGACAATGAAACTGCTCTGAAAGAACAGATCGTTGGGTTGGGGGTCATTTTGGGGTTTTATGAACACATTGACAGAGGCCCCCTTACAAAGTTTTGCTTAAGGCTCCCAGAAGTCTAAGTGTATATTTTGTGAATGAATCGTTTAAACTGGCTATGTAAACTGAAGTAGAAAATCAAAAATAGTGCCAAATGGACCACTTTTATGATAAATATGATCTGATCGTAAAATGATAATATAATAATATTTGTGGGCAAGAACAACATGAATGTTGACAAGGGGGAGTAAATAATGACAGAATTTTCCTTTTTGGGTCATCTACCCCTTTAATATCACAAAAATCATTATTTTTTACATTCAAAGCTTATATAGTGGCTCTATGTTGTTTTAATTAGTTTAAATAAGTAACCTGAATGTATCTGGTGGGAAGTTCACTCTCTCTGGTGTCTCTGTGGCTATTTATAGCTGTGCTGTCCTGTTGCTGCCAGACCTCTCCATTCATCCTGCACAGCACTCCCTCCAACGATCTCAGCACAGCCTCCATCGGCCCCATCCACAGCTCTGCTGCAAAGACAAATACTGGTTTCACTGACCTGTGGCTATTAAGAATGCAGATACACATGTACGTTAAAGCAAACTGCTGTCTCACCATGAGAAGTTTCTTTTTTTATCAAAGCTTCATTGTCTAGTATTTTTTTCAACTGGTTCAGTTTTGAGGGTTCCATATTTTCTAGTGTGTCCTAAATACAATATGCAAAAGCTGATTAGTTATTGGGACCGATTGTGCTATCTATTATTTTTTATTATTATTATTATTATTTTTGACATTATTATTCGACTTTGTTTCTGTCTTACCCTTAAAGCGTCAATATGCTGGCACATGTTCCTGTAAAACTCCTGTGTGTCTTTGCGATGCTTTGCCAGCTGGGATGCCAGATGTAAATTCTGATCCTCTAACTTGTCATACAGTGTTTTCACATTGAACTCCTCCAGGTCCATTAGTGTTGTTCTGAAACCTTCACATGTTTGGTTCAAATATGTGATTTGTCAGAATTCACCAGAAGAGTCTTTGTATATTTGCCAGCAGCCAGACATTTTATAAGATTGTCTTACCTACTCCTTTGCAAAGAGCAAGTTCCTCTGATTCTGCTCCCTCTCCCACCCCTCTCAGACCTAGAGGCTCAGAGCCGTCCAAACTACAACACAACATTAAGCAGACTCAAATTTGCACCATGTGCTCAGTACGGTATTGTTAGTTTTAAATGCTGCAAGTGAATTTAGGCATCGCAATATAATTCAATGCCCTGAAATAGGTGTTGCACTCTTTCCTCTCAATAGCAAAACAAACAACAAAAACAACAGCGGTGAGAAAGTATCAGTTAAGAAAGCATCTGTTCACTGTGGATAGGTCTGCACCAGCTCTACAATTCACCAGCATCATGTCGACAGATGACGGAATTCAAATTACCATGTTATGATAGTTTTATTAAAAAGTATATTTGGCATTATCCTGAACATTGTATAAGCAAAGAACGGAAGAGAGGCTCTGGGGACCATGTGTGAAACGTCACATCCTTTTGATTTTCCCAGCAAAAACGTCTCGAGTTCTTCACATAAATATCAGTTTACAGGCTTTCATAGACAACCTAGGAAGTCAGGGAAGGTCTTTATGAATTTTTTTAAGCTGTTCACATATATAAACTTCATATAGTAGATATAGCCCCTTTAAATGTTAATCTTATGTTAAATGCAATCTATTTTTATAATATAAATGAAATTGTAGCATTTCAAATGATTTTAGCGTTATTAGAATTAAAATACTGGTGCATTCGTAGTATTCTTGCACATTTTAGTTACCGTAACATGCTTGTAACAAACACCAAGAAACCTGAGCAATAGGCAGTTGACTTACCCGTCTGTATTATAAACATATTCAATAGGAACAGTGGGTTCACCCAAGCTGCGCCACTTGGGCTTTGGCCTCCCTTGTGCGATAAGGTTGGACCGATTAGGCCTCAAGACAAGAGCAGAGGCTGTCAACACTATTATCAACAACAGCAGCAGAGACAAGATCCCTATGGAGAAATACCAAGCACAGTATGTTAAGAATTCCTGAAAATGCAACTTTCTATTTCAAATGCACCCTAAGCTCCTCTTGTTTCACCTATGATAAGCCCCCAGTCTGGAAGCAGGTTTAAGCTGTGTTGTTTGACAATCCCATGTCGCACTAGCTGTGCGGGGGTCGTGGGCTGGAACGAGGCTGTGGTGGGGTTGCACTCAGAGCCCTGCTCACTCACGACTACTATAAGGCTCCAGTCCGGTACTGCATTATCCAGGAACACATACTTTCCCGGCTCAATGAACACATGCGCGAATCTAATAAGACAAATCAGGAAGATCAAATGCAGATCTTTGTTGAAAGCTAGATGTGATATATCTATCTAGTTTTACCTGCTGGAATTTAGCTGTGTGTGTATGACGAGATGCTGCAGACGTCTGAAGGGCCCAAAATCCCAGCCAGGGTTACTGCTGAACAGGTGGTCCTTCTGGTACACTGGGAAGTGACTGTGGTGGCGGTCTAAATTGACAGAATGACATGCATACACATGTACAGCGAAAACATTTTTTAATCTAAAAGGATAACATCTAAATTAAAGATGCTCTGTTTTTTTTTGACTGTACTAAATCATGATACCATAATATGCTTGAAAATATTTAGGAAACGTGCTAAGTTTAAATACTTGTTTCCCTGAAAAACAATGCTACAGCCAGTTATTCTATTTTGAAATGTGCATTATGTGCGGGAATATCCTTTTTTTGTCCATGTGATTCTGCCCTCTGTCAATTTACCCAATAGTATTTTGACTCCCCATGTTACCACTATCGGTGTAAAACACTGCAATGGAAACTGGGTCTACCCAACCTAAAAAAAAGAACATAGTAAACTAAGGCTCATCACTTTCCATTGTCAATTCGCTATTTATTTTGTGTCCTCAATCTAGCTACCCATGTGAGTGTCGAGTTTGAGGAGAAGGGGTTCGGGGGGAAAATTCTCCAATATTTTGAATTTGGACTGCATTACCCAGTTCAACCACTAGCTGTCAATATTATATAGTGCTCATTTAACTTTAATTAAATTAAGTTTTATTGAAGTCAAAACATTATTTGATATTAATAAATCAACTTAAATTCAAATTTTTGTTTTGTTTTATGGGTTAAATTGGGTAGAAATAACTCCTTAAATATAAAGTTTTTTATTTTCAAAAATGAAAATTACCCCATGATTTACTCGCCCTCAAGCCATCCTAGGTGTATATGACATTCTTCTTTCAGACGGATACAGGTAAAATACAGGTTACATACAGGTTCCAGCAAGTAAAACTAGAGTTATATTAAAAATGTCCTGGCTCTTCCGATCTTTATAATGGCAGTGAATGGAGGACGAGATTTTGAAGTCCAAAAAAGTGCATCCATCCATCATTGAAGTAATCCATACTCCAAATCTATATTTAAAACTTTATAAACTAAAATAGCTACACTGTAAAAAAAATATTTAGAAAAAAAGCCTTAAAATTTTGAGTTCATTGAAATTAAAATTTTGAGTTAATACAATTGTGTGTGTTTTATTTCTGATGACGCAGTGACACATGCCAAATAGTGCTAATTTCCTTCATTGTATCAACTCAAATTTTTAATTTCAATAAACTCAAAACATTACTTACTTTTTTAAGTTAAACCAACAAAAACCAACAATTTTTTTTTACAGTGTAGCTTCCAACAGATGGCAATATGCATCGATTTACGGTGAAAGAGTAACTCCTGACCTGACGCATTAACTAGTAAGGAAGCGTTCCAAAAAACCCCACTGGTCATGAAGTTTAAAATGCACATTTTTTAAGAGAAATATTGGAGGATCATAAGATATAAGTGAAGAGGAGCTTTAGTTTGTTGCCCAGCCCTATTTGTTTGAACAGTGAGAAGCATCAAAGCTTGCGCTACTCCTACATACTACGTCACAGGGTTAGTCTTTTGTTGCAAGTCAACTTGCGTAGGCCATATTTCAGAAGCCAGTTATTTTAGATAATAAAGTTTGTAATATATATTTTGTAATTAAAACCCAAATGGATTACTTTAATGATGGATAGTTGCATTTTTTTGGGCTTCAAAATCTCGACCCCCAATCACCATTATAAAGCTTGGAAGAGCCAGGATATTTTTGGGCTAAACTATCCCTTTAAGGTAAAAATTACAGGTTGCCACTTTTCACCAAAGCCATACCGGTATGGTTGATTGTGAGCTGAAAGATTAGCATGTCGTTTGGTGACAGACATGCTATGGGATTTGGAATCTGTGGAAGAGGCGCTGAAACCACATTTTGATCAGCATGTCTTTTCCTCCTGTAATCTCTCTCCAGAATTTCAACTGGTTCTAAAAGGAAACACCACAACCATTAAAGCTTTATGTTCTGGACCTTGAAAGACAAACAAGATTATCATTAAGCGTGGGTTGGACCTGTATTTAAAGATGATTGGGCAAAATGTTCGAATCTGTAAGTCAGACTCGAACATTTGTGTTCACTGTGGTGAGCAAAAGCAGTCAGCTTACCTGACATTAAAGAGTTAATGAGCCCAGAGTCTTTTAAAATCCAACCAAACACTCCCTCGGGAGCAAACTGGACAAAGTGGATCCTTCCAATGTTCTTGACATGAACATCAGGTCCTAGTACATTTATCATATTCTGAGTGAGGAATAAAAGTTATAAGCAGACTATTCACAACAACTGATGCATAATAATGAATTCTCTTTCTAAAGCAAATATCTGATTAGGCCCAGAACTCACCCTGCTCCATGTTTTGCTTTCATCTGTGGTTTTGATTCTCAACAGCAGCTGTCCTTCTGTATCCAGCATGGCAGAGAGCACCGGCAGTGTGGACACGCATGAAGAGTTACACACTTCCTCCGCTGACACGTACCTCTCACAGTGACAACTGCAGGAAAACATCACACAAACTTTCATGCTAAAGTTAATGAAGAGCAGCACATTAGGTAAGATATAATGTCTTGTATTGTCCCGAAGGGCTTTATTTTGCATTAATGACCAGCTGACTATAAATGATTCTGCTTATTTGAAGGCTACTAAATAACTGAATAAATAAACATGAAATATTGATCTAAAAATGATTGGATTATTTAAGGAGGAGGAGGCATGGAACTAGCACATGCATATAATATTGGTTATCATTGACAATCATCAAATATGCATGTACCAATCAGAATCAAGTATTACAGAGAATAACCTATAAATTATGCACTTACAATACACATTAGTTGATGCATTAACTTTTTACAGCATTTAAAATGTATGCAAAATAATTTTGCAAATTCTGTTGGCCATTGCTAATTTATTTTTGATCATAATACATTATTAATTTACACAATTGTTAAAAAATATGAATGTACACTACCATTCAAAAGTTTGGGGTTGGTAATTAAGTCAGCCAGTCAGCATTTATTTGATCAGAAATACTGTAAAAACGTAATATTATTAAAAATAAAACACCTATTTTCTTTTTAAAATGTATGTAAAATGTATTCTTGTGATGACAAAGCTAAGTCTTTAACATCCTTACTCCAGTCTTCAGTGTCACACGATCCTTCAGAAATCATTCTAATATGCTGATTTGCTGCTCAATAATAATAATTAAAAAAAAGATTATTATCAATCTTAAAAACGGTTGTGCTGCTTAATATTTTTAGGGATACTGTGATACATTTTTTAGGATTCTTTGATAAATAAAAAGTTCAAAAGAACAGCTTTTATTTTTAAAAATAGAATGATTTTGTAACCATTTAATTCTGATTAATTTAATGCGTCCATATTACTTTTATCCAAAAAAAAGTTGACCTCAAACTTTTGAATGGTAGTGTATGTAGTATTTAGCATAAACATAAAAAATATCATAAAGTAAATTTGTTAACATAATAATGCACTGAAGACCTCATTGGAACAGTGTATTATGTATACTTACATGCCCATCCCTACATCCAAAGTCCCTCCCTGAGGTCCACATGTAACATTACAGGAGTAGGTGGATGGGATGACACATTCCAGCGTAGAGGCCAGCCTCACTTGACCTGCCCAACAGCGCTTCTTCACCTTCACAGAATGAAGCGCTCCTTACTGTCTTATCACACAGTTATATCAAAGAGACATAGAGTTAAAGTACACATCTCACCTCAGGCTGGCAGTCCAGTTCACTGTCTGCAGTGGAGCTTTTTATGTCCAATTGATTGTAAAAGACAAAACCGGTCTTACACAAGCATGACCCATCCGAGTGCTGAAATGCACGGTTTTTGCCTATGCAGGTACAAGAGGACGCCCCTATAAAACAAATCAAAATAAATATATTACAAGGTCTCAGTTGTTTTATTATGAGTATAAAGGGACAAAATGTCTCTTGTAAAATGTTTTTGCTTTCCACTGTGCAACTTTTTCCATTGTTTTTCTATGTAAACATGCGCTAGATATACTTGTCTCTAGATAATTTTTTTTTTTAATTACAGCAGGTAAAAATGTTTGGACAATACTAATTTCTCGTTCTTAATCGATTTTCATTTTGATGCACAAAGATCTTTTTAATGAAATGTATTTATTGAAATGTATCATGCCTCATATAATCACTCAATTAGCGATTCAACCACGACTTCAGTAAAACAGCTTGTAAATGTCATGTCACGTAATGTTACATTTACCTCAGAAAAAGCTATTCACTGCCAATAGAGTAAATTCTTAGTCAGCTAGAACTCTAGAGAAGCATTTTGCTAGATAGATGCACTGTATTATATTTTACCTAAACTGTTGACTTCATTATTTAATGTATTTTTGAATAACAAACACCATTTAAATGTTTATATTTCAACAATGAACTAGGGTCAAAAAAACATAATTATATCATTATAAAGTTGCCTTATCTGCAACTTTATAAATAAACTTTATTTTCCTTTTTGGTTTTCAGCTAGATTAAAACTTAATCAATTTTTTAGTATTGCATCAGTATTTTTTTTACCACTATCCTGCATCTTGTTTTTTTTTAAAGGCAAAAACACATTCACAGAGTGAATGTCCCGAGGCTTGAGAAAATCTCCTTTAGTCTCCTACAATGCCATCTGACCTGCATCTGAGGTGGATGAACTCCCACAGGGGAAACAGGCTCTCTGGGCATGCAGATGGTTGAAGGTGCCTGGTGGGCATTTGTGGCATTCCTCAAGTGATTCTGCACTAGTGCGGTTTCCATATGATCCAGGCGGGCAGGGAACAGGCTCAGAGCTGCCTTGTGGACAAACGTACCCTACTGGACAGGATCGATCACTATAATAGTGTGAGCCTAGTAAACAGATCATTAAATTAGTTAACATAATCAATCAGTGCTGTTATTGTTAGCCTATTCGATTAATATGGGAGCTCTTCAGTGCTGACCCGGAGGGCAGTGATGTCCTGGAGGGCAGAGGAGGCACTGGAGGTGTGGGGACCAACTAGGCCGATAGGTGCCGGCCCCACACATAACGCAGCTGCTCTCCTGAGACTTCCTCAGTCCACTGGTGTTCAGCGGCATCCAGCCATCCGGACAGGACAGCATGACAGAACTGTTGGCTGGGCAGTAATGTGGAAAAGTACATCTGCAAAAAGAGATGATTTTGTTTTAATCGTTTATATTTAACAGTCTTATTGAATTAAAGATGAGCATTCCATGACCGCAAACATCATTTAAATTTAAAAATAAAGAAAAAAGCATCACAATTAAATATCCAAAATGTCTAATATCACTGATAACCGATATTGTACCGATATATTGTACATCCCTAGTTGGATAATGCTTACACTTGCTGCGGTGAGCTGTAGGTGTGAGATCCTTCAGGACAGTAGTATCCTGCAGGACATGGTGTGGGCTCTCCTGTCTGGGGTCTACAGTATGAACCAGCTCTGCAAGGGATCTCTGTCACTGAGCCTGTATGATGGATAACTTTACAGTTATAATATGCCTTTTTAGTGCATTTGCAAATATGAATGATGCCGAAATTGCACCTACCTGCAGGACATTCATAAGAAGCTCGGCATGGGATGCCTGCTGTATTAGGCTGGCCTGTGGTGCGAGGGTCTGGGCAGTAGGTTCCAGGAAGGCAAAGCTCACACTGGCTGACAGCGGCTGCCCCGGCCTGTGCCCTCATGGTGCCTGCGGGGCAAGACACTGGGAATCCTGTCCCACTGCACCAATGACCCGGTGGGCAAAGGAAGCTTGAGAAATCAGTCAGCCCTGTAGAGATGTAAGGAACAAAACAATAATCTAGACAATCATTTTAAACATTAAATTAAGTGGTTATACAAAGATATATAACTAAATATGTTATATATAAACTATATATATATATATATATATATATATATATATATATATATATATATATATATATATATATATATATATATAGTTTAGGATCAGCTCACTGTGACAGCAAAATAGGAATATTGTGACATAGTATTACAAATTTAAAGGTAACTGTTTTCTATTTTAATAGACTTTAAAATAGATTTCTTGCTGTGACGGCAAAGCTACATTTTTAGCATTTATTTGTAATTGAAATCTATAATGTAATCTATAATGTAAATTAATGTCTTTCACTTTATCATTTTAATGTGTTCTCGCTGAATAAAAGTATTAATTTCTCCTTTTTTTAAACTTACAGAACCCACATTTTTGAAAGGTAGTGTACCTAAATATATGATTATATATATTATGTTACATATGGTATGCCGGACCTGTGGAGTTACAAAACGTTCCATGTGGACAGGTGAGACAGTCTCCCTTGCTCCCTGCACCAGATGTGGGTCTGTATGTGAACAGGGGACATTTTCTGGGCCCAGGCCGCCCCTCAGACTCATAATCAACTATGCCATCACAGTAATAGCCTGGTGGACACAAGTATGGGATGGGATCACCTATAAGAGGGCAGAAAGTAAAAGGATACTTATTTTTTCATTCCAATGGATGTAGCAAGACTTGTAAAACTACTGTATATAAGTATATATTAAGTTTAAACTACTATATGGACATCTGTCAGGTAATCGGACATATTTATACATAGTATTTAGTAACTGACGTACCCTCTTGGCACCAATGTCTTGGAGGACAAATCAGACAGTCACGTATAGCACTTGCTCCAGGGGTTTCTCTTATAGTGTTGGCAGGACAAGATAAAGGTTCCTCAGTGCCTTCAGGGCAATAAAAGCCTGTCCAAATAAACAGCACCAATGGTAAACATTAAATATATTTCCGATTTATTATTGATTACTTATCGTATCAAGACTATTTACTGGATTCATGGAAGGGTTTAGAGGAAGCTGAATAACGTACCAGCAGGACATGGTCCAGCACACTGCGCTCCCCACTCACACTGGTCTCTGCTGAGAAGGAAAGCTGCCTGAGGGGTGAACTCTGAACTGCCAGAGATGCACAGAAAACCAGCAGCACATAGACCTTTGACCTGTCCAGCCCTGAGGAATAATCAAAACACGAAAACTCATCAAATTTTCATTACATTCAGAAAAAATTGGGTGTATGTACACAAATTACACAATTGCTCAAAGGTTTGGGGTCAGTATGATATTAAGCAGCAAGACTGTTTTCAACATTGATAATAAAACATATTTCTTGAGCTATAAATCAGCATATTAGAATGATTTCTGAAAGATCATGTGACATCGAAGACTGTAATGTAATGGTTGCTGAAAATTCATCTTTGCCATCAATTAAAATACATTTTACAATATTTTACAAGAGCCATGGGAATGGACCAAGGCCGGTGGCGTGAGTGCTAATGTGCCTACATGGCGGCAGACTCTGCTCAGCACATGCTCTATGACATTGCGTATTTCTCACAGCGTCGAGGGCTCTTTGATAGCATGTTCCTCCTTCCTCCCGGGTTTAAGCTGATGTTCTGATGTTGCAAAATCACCAAACCGCAAAGAACATTCTGAATTAAATGATTGTTTGCTCCTGTATCTGTTGCTGGGTTGCGTGTCACACACATTCGTTTAGTGAAGTTCAAAAGAGACTCGCTTACTGTAAAGACAAACAGTTTTGCATAATTAAAATGTGCACCCTGAATTCATTCATTCGTGTTCGAATCACTCTGCCTCTAATTTTATATTTTAGAAAACCAAATAGGGGCAATAGTCTGAAAACACAAAGATTCCACACCTGGAAATTACTCAAATCAAATTCCATACTTTTCCAAACTGTGTAGGAACCAAACAGCAACATTCCAGCAAGTCCAGGCCTGGTCTTCTCTCATCTCCCACTGTTTTCACTTCCAGAGCTCTTCCGAGGGACTTGAGACAGGTGTGTCATCCAGGTGAAGCTCATTAACACTCATTCTAACAATGCTAAGACCTGTCCTGCTTGCCACAATATTAAAATAGATGTTATCTTTAATTGTAACAATATTTTACAATATTACTGGTTTTACAATGGTGTTTTTAAAATGAATTAATACAGTCTTGATGAGCATAAAATACTTATGTGCTCATACTAGTGAGAAAGTGTAAAGTGTGCTTTAAGTTTATTTTCGAATAGAAACGCCCTTATATGATCTGTAGACGTACTTGCAGAACTTTCCTGGTGGACACGGCAAACACTCTCTCTCCTCCTGTAGACCCCCGACCTCAGGTGGGGTGTATGTGCCATTGGGACAGGGCTGAGGAACCATTGTGGCTACAATTAAAAGAAGAATTGGATAAAGTACATGTACTAATGACACCACAGAGAGTTACAGAAGCATAGGTTATGGGTTACCAGCAGGGCAGTAGGAATGTGGAGGGCAAGGCCGGGGGTCTCCAATAATTGCTTCCTCGCAGTAATAGCCTGGACGGCAGGGGATGCAGTTATCCGAGCCCGGATTCGGTTGGTACTGTCCCGTGGGGCAGGGTAAGGCCAGGGGTGAACCCAAGGGACAATAATGACCCTGATAGTGCAAAACCTGTCAGTCAGGCTGCCAGGCTCAAATTAATAAGAGATAGCAGAGTGAGAAGGAAGATAAACTAACCTTGGGACAGAGGAAGGCGTGTGGGGTGGTAGAGGAGAAGTCTACGGGGCAGTAAAAGCCAGCAGCACAGGGCCCAGTTGGAGCATTCAGACCATCGCTAGCACAATAATGCCCTGCTGGGCAAGGAAGACAGCTTTCTATGGAGTAACCCCCTGTGAGCAGGTCAATAAATGGTTATATTATAAACACTGTATATTATAAAATAAAATATTAATGTGCAAAAGGTTCCAGAGAATATGGGAAGGGCAACATTTAGATGAATGTGAATAATTTGAAAAAGTATATTGCTAGAGTGCATTTATAAGAACAACAAAAGTTGAATCTGTGCAATATTATTTGTGCACCATTGCTTTAAGCTACACAGCCTATTGTTTTTGATAGCTCATTTATTTTGATGCTCTATTGCACTCACCCTGTTAAATTATTCATATGCATCTAAATGGTGGTGGTTTTTTAATGTGTATAATAACTGTCCTTTGAACTGCTTTAACATGTTTCCTCAGAGGCTCTAAATGTTTTATAGATTATAGTAAAATAAATGTGTCAGTCTGTACACACCGGTGAGATTACGAATGCTGCCTGCTGGGCAGGGCAGAGGCATTAGGGTTCCAGAAGGGCAAAAGTGACCCTGTGGGCATGGCCCATTCCGGAGGTAGCCACTCATATTCAGAGGTGCAGGATTTGGAGACCCTCCTTGACAGAAATAACCCTGCTGGCACTGGCCTACAAACAAAACTAAAATCAGTACATATGATACAGTCACTGACCAAAACTAAAGTGTGGGATGATTTCAGACCCTGTGGATGTGATGTTCCAGGTGAACTGCAGTAGAGGCCAGTAGGGCAGGGCACACAAGCAGCCTCTGACTGAGCCCTTGTAACCTGTCCCAGTGTGCCCACAGGGCAGGGTAAAGCTGCAGCAGTGCCAACAGGGCAAAAGTGACCTTATGCAACACAGAAAAGACAGCAGATTGTGAGCAAACACAATAGCATATACTGCCATTCAAAAGTTTCTTTTTAAAATAAATTAATACTTTTATTTAGTAAGGATGTATTAAATTGACTGAAAATAACATAAATAATGTTACAAAAGATTTATATTTCAAGTAAATGCTGTTCTTTTGAAATTTTTATTAAATAAAGATTTTTGGAGAAAAAAAATGTAATACAGTTTCCACAAAAATATACCACATCAACATATTAGAATGATTTCTGAAGGATCTTGTGACACTGAAGACCGGAGTAATGATGTTGAAAATTCAGCTTTGCCATCACAGGAATACATTACATTTTAAAATATAATAAAATATGATTTATAATATGTAAGAATCTCTCACAATATTACAGTTTTTATTTTAGTTTTGATTAAATAAATGGAGCCATGGTGTACATAAAATACTCCCCCCCCCCCCCCCCCCCCCCAAAAAAAAAAAAAAAACTTACCGACCACAAACTTTTCAAAAGCAGTGTCTGATTTTGATTTGTATCAGAATGGAAAAACACAATTATTTTTGCATTATCCATCATAATAATTTCAGCAGTGGGCTGAACTCACCAATGGGACATGCAGAAGGTTCCTGTGTGCCAGGGGAAGGACACATAGTGCCAGCTGGGCATGAAAGACAGTGGGTGGCTCCAGGAGCACTGCTGTATGTGCCAGGCTCACATGGCATTTCGATTGGAGTTCCAATAGGGCAACTATGTCCGCTCGGACAAATATAACCCTGTAGTCCATCTACTGGTCGAGCACTACGACTGCCGTTCATACACACATATCTGTGAGGGGACAAATAATGCTGTTACAAATTACATTCCAAAAGAAAATCATTATTACATAACCATATGCCAGGTTTTAGATGCCTAATGTATAATCATCCTCCATCGAGGCAATTGCAAAAGCACTTCACTGTATCTGTTTTCATTCCCGACCACAACTGGATAGAAACTGGATCCACATAGTCGTTTTAATAAGTTATCTTTTCAAAGCCATTTTCTGTCTCATTTGCACTTTATGTAACATTTCAGTAACAGAAAATACCAATAATAGTTACAGTGAATCTCAGTAATGGACAAAATCTTTAACATCTAAAAATCATGCCATTAAGATCCATTAGCAATGCATGAGCTGGATCAGCTCAAGTGGGTGTGGGTGTACAGTTGTCAGATGACTGTGTGTAGCTCCTGAAACGCATAGATATAATTACCCAGCATCACAGAGAGTTGCCTCTGATGGATGGATCATAGCAGTCTGCTCACAGAAGTACCCAGGAGGACACGACTGGCACTGCTCTGCCTCACTCAACCCTGGGGAGCTGGAGAATGTTCCAGCAGGGCAGGGGAGAGGAAAGCTGATACCAGTTGGGCAATAATGGCCAGGCGGGCACATGTTGTTGCTTGTAGATTCAATCTGCAAATCACACATTTTAAATTAGTTTAACCCTTTGTGAACACATAGTGTCTCTATCAAGAGATCTAATTATATATACCAAGTTTCCAGTGCCATTAGGACTCGTGGCACCCGAAGGGCAGAGATATCCATCCTGGCAGCGGCCTGTAGGCTCAGAAAGACCATGGCGAGCACAAAACATGCCTAGATAGACAGATTACATGGATTAGATCATTTTCCCAACATATTCTACATTACCGTTTAAAAGATTGACAAAGTAATTTTGAAAGTCTCTTATGCTCACCATAATTTTACAAAAATATGTTGTTACATTAAAAATGTCTTTATTGTCACTTTTGATCAATTTAATGTATCCTTGCTGAATAAAAGTATAATTTATTTCCCCCAAACCTTTGAACAGTAGTGCATTTGTATAATAAGTCTTGTTATTTTCATGAATTTCCAGCCCTACCTGCAGGACATGGTAGACAATCCTCCATACTGGCTGTCCCAGACTGTGGCTGCACTGTTCCTGGAGGGCAGGGGAACTGAGTTCCCTGTGATGTGCCCATGGGGCAGAAATGTCCTGGTGGACATTGAAGAGGATCTGATACTGCTTCACCTGCATCGTAATTAAATATGATCTATTGTAATAGATTTATAAGAGCAAATTATTTTGTAGATAGAAATAATAACGCACCCTGACAGTAGTAGCCTAATGGACATGGCTCGCAGTTTTCTCTGTGGCTGTTGCCCATGACAAAACTGAAAGTGCCTGCAGTACAGGCCAGGGGCTTTTGTGTGCCTGCGGGGCAATAGAAACCAGCAGGACAGAGACTCTGCTCAGGACTGCTGGAGCCCCAGTCACAGAAGTAGCCTGCAGAACATTCACCTACACAGTACAATAGATTTAGACAATAATAACATATGACTCATGATTGCATCATTCAACTCCAAATGTCTGCCATAAAATCAGTGCTTTAACAGTATTGTTATGGTTTTCAATCAGAATACCCTATTCCACAAAGGATAAAAGCAAATAATTGTATTGGAAAATGTTTGAAAGAAATAATATAATCACTGAGCTCGACGAGATCAGGGTGCAAAGAAAAAAATAAAGAAAAAAAATCCACATCCTATTATGTGTGAAAATGTCAATGATGATTAAAAAAATAGAAAAATGGCATGTAGCTGATTTTTGTCTTTGAGACCAATTATATTTCCATGATAATTTAATGAACCAATTGCCTGATTATATAATGTTATAATGTAATAATGTTTTTAATGAAAGTTATTATAAAGTGTTAGCAAGAAATCTAGCTTTTTAGGGTTCATTGGGTTGGCTTACAGTCTTTTGAGGTACTCTGTTTCTGTAAAGATTGAAAAACCCTTAGTAAAAGAGCTAAGCAGCTCCTCCACAGCAGTGCTGTTATTGTTAACTGAAACTGTTAACATTAGTTTTTTATTTTATTTAAATACAGGTATATAATACAAAATAATACAAAATATTAAAATAAAATATACACTCACCTAAAGGATTATTAGGAACACCTGTTCAATTTCTCATTAATGCCATTATCTAATCAACCAATCACATGGTAGTTGCGTCAATGCATTTAGGGGTGTGGTCCTGGTCAAGACAATCTCCTGAACTCCAAACTGAATGTCAGAATGGGAAGAACTTTGAGCGTAGCATGGTTGTTGGTGCCAGACGGGCCGGTCTGAGTATTTCACAATCTGCTCAGTTACTAGGATTTTCACACACAACCATTTCTAGGGTTTACGCAGAATGGTGTGAAAAGGGAAAAACATCCAGTATGCAGCAGTCCTGTGGGCCAAAATGCCTTGTTGATGCTAGAGGTCAGAGGAGAATGGGCCGACTGATTCAAGCTGATAGAAGAGGAACTTTGACTGAAATAACCACTCGTTACAGATGAGGTATGCAGCAAAGCATTTGTGAAGCCAAAACACGCACAACCTTGAGGCGGATGGGCTACAATAGCAGATGACCCCACCGGGTACCACTCATCTCCACTACAAATAGGAAAAAGAGGCTACAATTTGCACAAGCTCACCAAAATTGGACAGTTGAAGGCTGGAAAAATGTTGCCTGGTCTGATGAGTCTCGATTTCTGTTGATACATTTAGATGGTACAGTCAGAATTTGGTCGTAAACAGTCGTAAACAGAATGAGAACATGGATCCATCATGCCTTGTTACCACTGTGCAGGCTGGTGGTGGTGTAATGGTGTGAGGGATGGTTTCTTGGCACACCTTAGTGCCAATTGGGCATCGTTTAAATGCCACGATCTACCTGAGCATTGTTTCTGACCATGTCCATCCCTTTATGACCACCATGTACCCATCCTCTGATGGCTACTTCCAGCAGGATAATACACCATGTCACAAAGCTTGAATAATTTTAAATTGGTTTCTTGACCATGACAATGAGTTCACTGTACTAAAATGTCCCCCACAGTCACCAGATCTCAACCCAATAGAGCATCTTTGGGATGTGGTGGAACGGGAACTTCGTGCCCTGGATGTGCATCCCACAAATCTCCGTCAACTGCAAGATGCTATCCTATCAATATGGGCCAGCATTTCAAAAGAATGCTTTCAGCACCTTGTTAAATTAATACCACATAGAATTAAGTCAGTTCTGAAGGCGAAAGGGGGTCAAACACAGTAATAATATGGTGTTTCTAATAATCCTTTAGGTGAGTGTATATATTACATCAAAAACTTAAATATATAAAAATTACTAAAATGGAAATAAATATATATTAAAGTTAAACAGAGATATTTATAAACAACAAAAACTAATTTAAAAAAAAGACAAAACCACATAACAAAATGACAAAAAAATGAACTAAAATGAAAACAGAACATTTTAAATAATAATAAAAACCTGCTCTTATTCCAAGAAGGCAGTATGCCCCAGCTGGACACATAGTGCCAGTGCTGTTGTCCGTGGGGTTGGGAACTGTTGCTTGCACAAAACAGAGGAATCCAGGGGCACAGGGCCCCGAGGGCTCAGAGAGGCCATCTGAACCGCAGAAATAGCCTATAGGGCACACCAGGCACTGCTCTGCAATTATAAAAAATATATATCAAATATCAAATTTATTTAATACATGTTCTTCACGTATTGCAATACAATAGAGAATAAATCACCTGCTGAAATGAGGCCTAGAGAATCACTATATGTGCCTTTGGGACATGGAACTGGGTTTCCAGGATGAGTCTCATTTGGGCAATAAAAGCCTTCAGGACAGACCAAAGGAGTGCTGACCCCCGTAGAGCCACTTGTGAGGTTAATGCAGTGGAAACCAGGAGGACAGGGTTTACACTCGCTCTGCCCCCTCTGATCCTGAAACTGACCTGCAATCAAACAACATCATATAAAAAGACCAATGAGAACAATCACTTTTGTGTTTGACCTCTTCTAAAAAGGGTAGTAACTACACTGAAATGGAGCCCTACAAAGTCAATGGAGCATTACCTAGAGGTCACAGAGTAGGCAGTATATCTCCAAAATAGAGTATTACAGTACCTCCAGGGCAAGGCATGCAATCATCTGTGTCCTTTCCCCCTCTGTCAGACCGCTGGCTGCCTACTGGACAGGGAGTTGGCACAGCACTACCAATCTCACAATAGTGACCTGGAGGACAAATATCGCCATAAACAGCTGACAGAGGAGCTGCGGTTGGAGATCCCTCACTGCAATAAAACCCTGTGAGAATACAATATATCATATTAATAAGAATCTTCAAGAAGTCCTGTGAAGGTCTAAAAAAGTTCTGCCCTAGATGTTTGTTATCCACCTGACAAACAGGGTCCACTGACTGCGGTCAGGCTTGGTTCTGAGCAATAAAACCCTGGTGTACAGTTTTGGCACTGACTTATGTTGGATAGCTGATGCAGATTGCTGTAAAACAATATATTTATTGTATTAAATAAAATAAAATAAATCAATAAAAATATAAAATACATTTTTTATTTAAAGAAAAACCTATCATATTGTGTCACACTGGTACCTAAATGTCCCCTTGGGACAAGGTTTTCCAGCAATACTTCCAGCTGGACAATAATATCCAGATGGACACGGTATTCCAGTTTCATTATCATTTGGGGAGGGAGTAATGGCTCCTCCAAAACACAAGAATCCAGCACTGCAAGGGCCAGTTGGTGACACATTTCCTGGACAAACAAACAAATATCAGCTACACATATCAGACCAAGCAGGATTAGCATGTTCTCTCTGGATAAAATAATCATTGTTCATGCGTCATACCTGACCCTATACAATAGGTCCCAGGGTCACATTGAGAGCATTCAGAAGACTCAGCCAATCCAGACCGGTTCCCATAACGCCCTGGAGGACATGGATGTTGACTGGATGTCCCGATTGGACAATAAAATCCAGGCTGACATGGGAATGGGTGTGTCATACCTAGTACAAGAAACACATTATTAAGCAAAGGCACACAGAAAGGATATCTAACATCTGATAAATTACATCAATTTTATGTGTACCGTTCTCAGGACAGAAAAAGCGGACAGGGCACAGTTCACATCTACGTTGGCCTAAACTGGGCTGAAAGCTACCTGGAAAACATGGCCTCTCCATAATGCTGCCCTGTTAGAGCGGGAATAACATGAGTATATTTTGTAAAGGTCACACTGTAATTTTTATATTAACTGTCATTTTAAATAGTTTTAATTCATTAAAAATACAAAATTTGCACTTTTTTTTTTTACTCTTCAGTCATGAAAAAGACTTCCAATATTACAGAAACCCCATATAAAAGGCATAATTATCTCACCAAACATTTAATTAAATAAAAATAATAACAATTTGTCCACATTATCTGGTATATATATTCTTAGATTTTTAAAGGTATATACTTTTCTTTATTATTTATTTTTTAGGCTAAACAAGACCTAAGAAGTGAACAAAAAGCAAAACAATATATTTTAATAATATAAATTAAAAAGCTTGTTCCTGTATTTTGTATAAACAAATAAATAAATCAATTAAATTGTGCATATGGTGAGTTTTCCACTTACTCTTTCACAGAAGTGTCCTGCGCCACACACATACTCTGGTGGTCTGGATGAGCTCTGTCCTCCAGGGCAGTAATAGCCTTCAGAGCACAGACCAGAGGGCTCAGATAGGCCTCTTCGCTCACAGAAATATCCCGGTGGACATTCATGGCAATCTTCTGCATCGGCTGCTCCAGCAGAGTCTGGTGAGCATTAAACAATGAAGCCATAAAGCTTCCGGGAAGAGTTCAAACCAGAAAAGGGACTCGTCTTATCAGAAAGTGATTGATTAGAATCCACCCGCAGCGCTTTAAAAGCTTTTTAATCTGTTAATGGAAGGTAATGTATGTTAATAGGCAATAAATACAGAGATGAGAGGTCAAACAACATCTATATATTCTTCTTTAATAAACTGCATTATTGGTAAACAGAAATACTTGTTGAATCGAACTATAAAGCAATGTTGGTAGATACTGTAGGCAAATTACTATACATTTATTTCACATGCTGCCCCATGTCAAGCAATTAAAGGCTATACCAAAACAACATTTAAAAAGGGTTACAGTATAACAATGTGCAAACCCTGTGCAAAAATGTGCAAAAAAATTGCAAAAATTCCTTGTTGATTATTTTAATTATCAATTATTACTGATTTGTCATTGCAGTCCTAGGTATTAAGAAGTTCACTTACTGCTGATTGTGCCTTGTGGACAGGGCAGGGGTAGTGGTGTGCCCTGGGGACAGTAGTTTCCAGGAGGACAAAGCACAGCACTAGGACTTGAGGAGCCTGTGGGACAGAAGAATCCAGCAAAACAGAGGCCTACAGGAGTGTGCAGGCCGGTCTGATTACAATAAGAGCCTGAATCACAGGGCTGGGGAAGAGACGAACCCACTGGGCAATAAGACCCTGTAGAAAAGATTCATTGAGCTTTAGCCATTAGAACATAATCATCATGACAGTATACAGATATAGAGGGCCGATTTTCAATTAGGAGATAGTTCACCATAACCATCACCATTTTATTAGTTTCTAATATTCTTATTAGGTGAATATTATATCTGAATATTATATCAGTATATCTTCTGATATACTGATTTGTGAAAATATTGTGCTTTTGAGTCATAACCTTTCAGTCCCAAAACTGGTCTAAATGATTTGTTAATGAATCAGGCAACATTACTCTTTCATAAACTTTCAAGCAGAAAGTGTTTTATTTTTATAATGGCATACCTTTTGGTCTGTTGCTCCCTCCGACATCCCACGTTATTTAAACTACTTTAATGCTACATTTATGTACAGCTTGACAGCTCCAGTTCCAGTTCATTGTAACTGCATAGAAATGATTGACCAGCAAATTCTTTGAAATGTTTCCTTTTTTGTTCCACAGAAAAAAAGTCAGTAAAAGATGACTTTTCATTTTTGGGTGAACAATCCCTTTGCACTTTTAAATCAATGTAAATTAACAAATATATCAGTGTGCATTGTGTACCTGTAGGACACTGGTCCCCTTTGAAGCCAGTACATGATTCTGTGATTTGTAGATGTGATTCTGGATAACCCTCAGTCTCGGATAAATTGAATAGAGGTCTGGGATCCAGGTCAGTCCAGACTCCGGCACCATCTCCTTGAAAAAGTGTCAGTCAGTTTTAACAGGCTCATCCGCTATTATATAAATGATTTAGTACCATACCTGGAATGTGAATTGAACAGGTTATGTTCTGCTTCAGAAGGCAAAGATCATACTTTTGGAGATGGGATGAAGATATGAGGTCACAAAAACAAGTCTGCTTAGAGAGTGTGGCTTGAGGTGTGGCAGTATCTGCACCTCCAATGCAATAGTGACCTGGAGCGCAAAACCCTGCAGAAGGGCAAAAATAACATATGCATCACTTCTCGTCATCATTCAGTGAAATTATTTTGTGGTTTACGGTGTAATATTTATTAATTGTCAACCTGAGGGCTGTGAGGAGCCTGGTGCAATGGAATATTTGCCCGGAGGGCAAGGGGAGCAGTCATTGGAGGAGGTGGCCCCTTTGTCCTGGAGAATAAAACCGACAGGGCAGGGTAACGGAGCACTGCTCTGCTCAGGGCAGTAATATCCTGCCGGACACATATCTCCATACATCTGAGAGACTGGGGCAGGCTCTGTGGCTCCTGATGAGCAGAAATGACCTTTTATGGAGGGAGAAACAGATGTTAAATTAAGATACACACCACCAGAACAGACTCTAATGGCAATCTCTGTGGCCCTTACCTGCGGAGCAAGGTCCGGAGGGGCTGATTAGTGCGCTGGTGTTACAGTAGAATCCAGGAGGACATGGAGAGCAATCCAGCTGAGATTGCAACCCCTCAATCATACTCGCAGTGCCAGGAGGGCATGGAAGTGGGGTGGTGCAGCCCTCCAAACAGTATAAACCTTGTAGAAGAAAAAGCATATAGTATGTTAAAAAATAAGTAATACAATTTGGTTGGATGAATAATTAAAATCCATTACGTTTCTTTAAAAATAAAAATATGCTGATTTTAATGTAAAGAAAAACACTGTAAGAAAACTGGGATGTAAAATTGTCCTGAAAATAATGTCAATGCTTATTTTTTCTTTGTGAAATACGTTTTTTTTCTTATGAATCTGGGGAGAAATATGACCCATTTGAAAATCAAGGTCATATTTCACTCCTAAAAATAAATTATTAGGCTTATTTTGCATTCTTGCACTGTAATGTGAAGAAAATGCTGTATTATTGTAATGAAAATCATAATTGAAAATTAGAATAGTAAATGTAAAACGTGCTTCCATTTCTTGAAGCCCTTTTTTAGGACAATTAAGATTTAAAATGTATTTTTAACAATAAAATATTTTAATTTTACTAATACTAATAGTATTGTTTCACCAGCAGTAATGTAAATCATTATGAAAAATATTGGGACTAGTAAAAGTAAAATATCAAGATTATTTAAAGTGGAATTGTAAAATGTGTAATTGCCCTAAAAATAATACAAACATTAATCAATGCAAAATATAAATGTAGGCTAAATTCTTTCTTAGTAAAATACATTTATTTATTAGTTTTCTTTATGATATTGAGGTAAATTTATGACACATGCTTTTCCTTAACAGGCTTAGAAAGACTCTATATATCATATAAAGAACCCATATACCATTTACCTGGTGGGCATGGTTGACAGGAAGGCTGGGATGGCAGAGGCTGATAAGTACCAGGCGAACAGATGGCAGGCTTGACGCTGCCATACGGACATGCGTGACCAGACGGACACTGACGGTCTGAACAGATAGATCATAAAGGTAAGAGACTGGCAGTATAAAAATAGGCGATGTCTAGACATCTCATGGCAACAATACTAAATAATTCAGACAGCACTAGGGCAACCCTGTAGAGATGCTGTGGCTAGTCACTAAGATAAATGGAAGGATGAACCAGAAACTGTCTCTCTCTATTTATAAAATCTGCTCAGCACTGTGTACATCTAGTACCCCAGTTTAACTGATGTCTAGAGGACAATATGGATTTCTGCCTGGTCAGTATTGCATCCTACCAGGTTGATGTCCTGTTACAGAACCTGCAGGACAGAAGCTGCCCTCAGGACAGCGGAGCTCTGCAGAGCTCTGACCCCAGTCTGGACAGTAGAATCCAGGGGTACATGGATAACACTCTGTTTCAGACACACCACCACGCTGGCCAAGGAATGAACCTTTAATATAAAACAATCAGAGATCATTTGGTTAAACAGCAATTAGAAAGAGACATAAGCTAATCTCTACAGGTGAAGTTGAATGTTAATTATACTTTTGTAAATTACACTGGAGGTTACAATAATGTCTTTCAAAACATTACAAGATTTGCTACAGTCTAAGGAGTAGTTTAACCAAAAAGGGAAATTGCCATTATTTACATGGCCTTGCTCTATTTTCAGTGTAAACAAAAGGAGATGTTTTGAATTACACTACACAGATGTGAAAAGTTTTAATGATTTTAAAAGAAGTCTCTTGTGCTCACCAAGGCTATATTTATTTGATCAAAAAAATCAAATAAAACAGTAATATAGTAAAATAGTATCACAATTTGAAATAATTGCTATTTACAGTAAAATATTTTAAAATACTATTTATTTCTGTGAGATCACTGCTGAATTTCCATCAGCCATTCTGTTATTCTTTAGTGTCACATGATCCTTCAGAATTTTTTTTAATATACATATTTGGGCTTAAGAAATATTTCTTATTATAGTTTTTTTTTTTTTTTTTTTTTGGAATTTCTTTTTTTTTCTTTTTCCAGGATTTCAGAAGTAGAAAGCTCAAAGAAGAGTATTTATTTGAAACACAGATATAAATCTTCTTGTGTACTTACAGTATATTTACCCAATAAAGTACATGGTTTTTATGGGTTAAGGTTAGGTTAAGTGATAGATTCAGAGTATAGTTATTGTGATTGCTATTATATAATAATTGCTATAATACTCTGTCATACGTCCTATAATGATATAATAATACTCTGTCAACTGTTTTTTTGTTGTTGTTGTTTTTTTTTTGGCCATGTCTAGCATGAGAATCCAATTTTTCAACAGCGTAAATAAGTCAGAATGCATACTACATGCATACTACTTGTGTGTTATATTTTAAGTCCTCTGATACCATGCAATAGCACTGTGTGAGGAACAGACCAAAATCAAGGTAAGTTTTTCCCTGAAAATCATCCATTTTGAGCTTGATAGCTCCTTGTCACTCTATGCTTTTCCAGTATTGTATGAAAAAGAGCAGTGCCAACATTATGTTAAATCCTTTTTGTCCAACAAAGGAAACATTTTTTATAGGTTTGAAATGACATGAGTGAGTTAATGGTGACAGAATTAAACATTTTAGGTGAACTTTTAGTTCAAACTCTACCTGGCGGGCAGGGTTCTGGTCGTGCACTGCCAATCGGGCAGTAATGCCCTGCAGGACAGATATCCCCAATGAACTGAATCTGAGAATGGACATTCTCCACTGTACGAGTCCCAAGTATTTCACCATCTGAAACAAATTCAACTAATTACCACTGCAATGCTTAGACTCATTACCGTGATCAAACACTGCAGTAAGTGGAGAAAATGACCTGTGTTGTTGTAGTACTGAGATGGCATAGGGGTGTGTGATCCTTCAATACAGTAGTATCCTGGACTACAGGGCCCAGAGGGTGAACTCAGCCCGGCTTCTGCACAGTACTGTCCTGGTGTGCACGAATGACACATCTCTACAGATGCAGCTCCTATTCAAACACCCACAGTGTTATTTTCATTCATTCTTATCCATATTGAACAACGTAAGTATGCTACATATGCTGGAATAAGACCTTCTAATGAGCCAAATGTGCCCAGAGGACAGGGCTCCATATGGCTGGCACCGGGTGGGCAAAAGAAGCCAGCTGTGCACCTTCCTCCCGTGGGATTTCCAACTGGCTGCGGGAGCGAGGCACCCTGGATACACACATAACTGCAAAATCCAAAATATTATCATAAAAAACAGGCCTATATTATTGAACAGGACATTCAATAAAGTGGACATTTCGGGAGCTGAGCTGGCTAATAAACTCACTCACCCAGGAGAACAGTTGCCCGTAGGGGTTTCTAGGCCAGAGGAGCTGCAGTATTTACCAGGGGAGCAGGGGACACACTGATCCTTGCTGTACAGGCCTAAATGACCATTGAAAGTGCCCACAGGGCAGGGGAAACTCACACCGGACTCTGAGCCTGTTCAAAATACAAAGTATAGAGTAAAAAAGTGTTCAAGTGTCATCATCTTGTCCTCAAGAGTAATTTTGTCAGTACCTGGAGGACAGTAATATCCCCTAGGACATGGCACAGGTATAGAGGTTCCTTCTGTTACTGTGTCTGAACCAGCACAAAAATACCCAGCTGGACACAGAGAACATTCTTCCTATGGATGTGAAGGAGACAAAGTATTTATCTTTAAGCTTTCATTTTAGGCTTTTGGGTGTTCCTTCATCATCATTTATGTCCCAGACTCCCAGGGGTTGTTTTTTCCCCCTTTTTGTTATGTGAAGATCACACTAAAAAAGGTCTTGGTCTAAATTTTTACAATGTCTTCATCACAAATTTTTATACAGTATATAGATTTTATTGTTTCACTTGCTCCAAACTTATGCTTTTAATCTTAAAATATGAAATCCCATAATACAAATGATACATTATATATGAAATACTATATTAAGTTAAATGAAGTGAAATCATTTTAATATTTATCCATTTTAAAATGTTTGAAATGTTTAAATGACTGAAACATAATGAAAGCATTGGATTTTTTTTTTTAAAGTTATTAAGTTATTTTTTTAACTCAAAAAAATTATAATCAAGAAACATGAGACATGGGACATGGTGAACAAAAAAAAAAAATCAAGCTGATTTTTTTTAATTATGGCAAAAAATAATAATTCTGTGCATATGGAAATATACCATGTCTGGAATTTTTATTTAAATATTGTTCATTTTAATTTTTGCAGAAACATAATTAAACGCAATTTATCATTGAAAGTTTTGTTTTTGTATATTCTATTATTGTATTTATTAATATTTTAATTATATTTTTTAAGTATAAGTAATTATTATAAGTAATTTGTTATGTGCTTTTGAAATTTCTGCTTAGTTTTAATTAATTTTCAATTCAGTTTTATTTGTAGTTATTGTAATTTTACTTTTTTTCAACTTAAACTTTATTTCAGTTAGTTGCCAAGGCAGCACTTCTCATTTTGATTCTTCTAATATTTATATTTTATCTCAGCTCTATTCCAATTAATTTTTTTTAATGGTTTCAGTTTAACTTAATAACAACACTAGTGGAAATGCTGAAGAAACACCTTTTTATTTTACATAATTTTAATAGGGCATTAAACAATCATGCCTCTCTCTGAACTAACCTGCCCATGGAGGTTCTGGAAAGTCCCAAGGGGGCAGGGGATCTTGGCAGGGCTGCCAGGTGGACACATATGTCCAGGTGAGCAAATGTAGTTGGCAGGCTGACTGGAATTTTGACCCTGTGGGCAGTAGTAGCCAATCTGGCACACATGAGAAGGGGAGGAGAGACCCCTACTGGAACAAGCAGATCCTACAAAGAAAATGTTTATAAATCAGTAGAAACGAAAAGGAAATCTGAAGTCTCCAAAAGAGGAGCACTGACCTGGAGGGCAGGGCAGACAGTCAGACAGCTTAGTGTTCCGGCTGCTGTTGCTATAGCGGCCTGGTGGACAAGGCTCAGGGGATGAGGAACCTACGGGACAGTAGTGTCCTTGAGGACATTTACCACCTGTCCCACCATTCCCAGGTGTGGGGGACGTGGCTCCTAAAAGACAAAAGTGTCCAGCTGCACATGGTCCAGACACAACACTCTGTCCAGGAGACTCGCAGAAGAAACCTGCCGGGTGAAAAGTTTGTATGCAATTTCACAGCTGAGTTTTGACAGATGCTGAAAGCACAAGGGGCTGCAACTGAAAATGGTATTACTCAAACGCTGAGAAGAAATAGGGCATCGTGACCCTCTGAGAATAAGAGATGCGTAACTCTGAGAAATGACTCAATAGTAGAAATGGTACCTGGAGGGCAGGGTAAACAGTCTTCCAGGCTGGTCATCCTTGTATGTGGATTAATAGTCCCTGCAGGACAGGGGTGCTGATTTTGTAGATGGGTGCCTGTAGGGCAATAATGGCCTACAGGGCATTCAATTCCCTCAGAAGAGGAACCATTAGCAGGACAGTAGTAACTGTAAATTAAAAGAGATATTTACTTTACAATGAATGACTTTAAGATAAAGTATGTCATTTTTGCAATACTAGCTCCACCAAACAGAATGCAAAATAAACGACAGGCTTCCTGAACACTCCATTGTCTGCTATTGGACAATCAAATAAATAGCCCCTCCCCAAAACTCACAATAGTGCAACTTTGCTTTTCCAGTGTTCTTGATTAATTTTTCCATAGGGATTTTAAAAATTTCTTAATTAAAGAGTTATAAGCCATGAACTAGATCAACCAGCTACGAGGTTAATCATAACATTACAAACTTTGATTTGAAGCAAAAAAAAAAAGCATTTAAAGACTAGACAAAAAGACAAAGAAGGCTGTGCACTTAATGGGTTAAATGAGGAAAAGAACTACAATCCCATGAAGCATTGCAAACAACACAGCTGACCAAAATCTAGAAATATAAAACTATAATTGTATTTGCAGAATTATGGGTAATGTAGTTTTTACCAGGAAGTGAAGCGTAATTATTTACATTTAAATCATGTGGGATGATGGATTGAAAAATAGAACATATACCCTCTGTTAATAACCTTGTAGCTATTCTTTCTAGTTATCATTCAAAATCTTATCGCCTATTGAGAACATTCATGGGATTTTTACTTCTGAAAACCGACGGATGCATTCTATTAGTTGCGTCAAAGTAACTGTGTTAGGCTTGTGACGTTTTGAAAATACCAGTTTCGGGAGAATTCATCTTCAAATGTCATACTTCCAGCAGATAGTATAAACTAATTTCAAACTGAAAAAATTATATGAAAAATATGATACACTTCACCTTTAAATGTTAAACATTTTTTGTATATGTATAAGTGTATCTACCCCTGGGGACACAGGCTGCAGCTGTCCTGTCTCTCTCTAATGCTGATAGATCCTTCTGGACAGGCTTGAGGAGCGCTGGAGCCTCTAGAGCAAAAATAACCTGCGCGGGAGCAGAAAACAGGATGAGGTGGGCCGGTTTCAGGGGAAGGTGGGCGTTTTTAATCTGCCCTGAATTGGGGATCTGTCATTTACCTGTCGGACACGGTCCTCCTCTGTGATCACTGATTGGGCTGTTGGGGAGTACGGCTCCCTGTTTGCAGTAAAAACCTTCCCAGCATTCTCCGCTGGGTGAAGTCAGCCCAGATATGTCACAATAATGACCAGCAGAACATGACAAACACTCGTCCTATAAGAGAAGGGTATCCATGGTCCTTACAGGACTTGGTGGTCTCATGCTGTTGCAGTTTTAATATCAATTAAAAAATTCTTCTTACCACTTTGACCAGTTTGGTTTTATTATTGAAAGTGCCTTCTGGACAAGGCTGAGGTTGAGTGGTGCCTTGTGGGCAAAAGTAACCCGCAGGACAAGGTCCTCCAGCTCCTTGGGGGACAAAAGTATATATATATATATATATATATATATATATATATATATATATATATATATATATCTGTATGTGTGTGTGTGTGTGTGTGTGTGTGTGTGTGTGTACTTTATATTACATTGTTTATATTACAAATGTCCCTACAATGTAATATAAACCTGAGATCACCTACATTGTGGGGACCAGTCAGCTCTCATCACAATGTAAATGGATTTATAAACATATTAAATTATGTAAAAATGCAAAAAAAACATGTGTTTGTGTAAAAAAAATTATGATATTTTTTAAATGATATAAATACAGGCCTATTATTTAATCCAATATATAATGTTATAATATATTTATATTAAGCAAACAATTTTTTATGTTGCTTTCTTAAAACGTGTTTCCAGACATTTTTTATTTATTTAAAATAAATATAAATGTAGTTTTATATATTTAATTATAAAAAATTAAATACTGTATTCACATCTTTTATTTAGAACTGTTTATGGAATAATTCTCAAAATCTGTGGATGTAAACCCAGCTACCTGCAGACTGTTTGTGAGGTTGAGGTGAGATATTCCCATGCACACAGTAATATCCCTCAGAGCATTCTCCCGTGACAGAGGTGGAGTTCTGAAGAGAGCAGTAGTGTCCTCCATCACATTCCCTGCACTCGGAGAGGACACTCAAACCAGAGTCAGGACTGTATGTCCCTGCTGGACAAGGCCTCCAGCCATACCCTGTGCCTTCAGGACAATAGAAACCTATAGGTAGACAACAGATAACAGCTTAAAAATGATTGCTAGATTTGGGTCAAATTAGTCAGCATGTTTGTGTATTGTCTTTCTCCACTGTGTGGTGCTGTTTGCAATTTAATTGAGTTTCTTGGACTTAAGACTTAGGAAGTAATCCATTGACACGACTTTTACAACTATTCTAGCAGTATCATATAATGGATATGTTCGGAATAGCATACTATAGTATAGTGTAGATTATAGTATAGTAAATATTTTAATGTATAAAACAGAACTGAACCTGAAAGTCATATAAGCTATGTTGAAAGAAAGAGAAATGTATTATTAAAAAATAATAACTTATTTTAAGTTACTTTTAGACAAAACATAATTAATGCGCAATAACAATTATTATTTACAGAATGATAACTGGATGCCTAGCAAAGAACTAAATAAGCAATGTGATGAGGACAGCAATGTAGCACACTACTGTTTTAAACATGAACAGTTGCATAATGCATACTGTTGCACGTACTTTTGTAAAACTGTAGGCAGTATATACTGTGCAGCATCGAGTAAGCAGTAAACTAGTACTCCATTCCGAACATAGCCAACGAGAGACCAAAGCACCAACCAGCTGGGCACAGCAGCCGGGCTCCATCCACACAGTACCAGCCAGCTGTGCAAGGCCAGCACCGAGAGGCTTGAGTGACGGTTACAAAAGTCCCAGGATCACAAGGAACAGGGTGAGTGGTTCCTGGAGGACAGTAATGTCCCTCTGGACAGATGTGGCCGGAGACCCCATCAGTGGGAGTGGGAGTCTCAGCTTTCTCATCACAATAAAACCTTTTGGGGGAGACATGATGGCATAGGTTAAACTGGGCATCTGTGTTGCGTTTGTAATTTAAATATTTTTTGGTGCATACCCATCAGAACAGAGTCCACTTGGTTCATTTAGACCAGAAGAGGCACAGTAAAACCCTCCAGGACATGATTGGCACTCCTCAGCACTCCTTAGTCCTGTACTATTTGACCATGTTCCCACTGGACAGGGCATAGGACTGCCAGTGCCTATAGTAACACAAACAGGGAGACCTTTCAAACAATTGTATGAATTAATTCAAGTCAGTAGTATATAACATAAGTTCAGTTATATCAGTATAACATGTTTTATAGTTCTTTACATGCTGTCATATCTGATTTGATTTGATTTTGATTTAATGGTTTATGTAAAAGGGGACAGTGCAATTTCATAAAACACATGGACAAACATGGTTAAAAAAGCCAGAATTAGCCAAAAGGCTATTTTTCATCTGTAGTCCCCTGGCCAAGATGTAAAAAAAAGCATTAAAATACAAACAAAAATATACATTTGTCTACGGCAAATTGACTACAATATAAATGACACTGTAAAATAACTTAAGGTACATTGTACCTGTGACAATAATCAGACACACAAAAAACACATTTTCAAAAATGGCTATAGTGTATCTAATATATAGTACAGCTATCTAATAAAGATAATAATTAAAAAAGAATTAGATAAACAGCAAATACAATATATCATGTATGTATCATTCATTAGACAATGTCTTTATCTCAAAATAAATTTCCATTTTTTAATACTGTACATTATGTTGTGATATCTAAATTTACTTGTAGAATTTACAACTATTAAATAATTTGTTTCAAGTGGGTTTTTTTAAATTTATGTAGACAAAATATGTTATTTAGTGATAAATTTAGCAAATTAAGAAATATATATTAGTTCACCCCAAAATGAAAATTCTGTCATAATTTAATCACCCTCAAGTTGTTCCAAACCTGTATGAGTTTCTTTCTTCTGCTGAACACAACATTTTTGTAACCAAGCAGATAGAGCAACCATTCACTAGCATAGTAGGAAGAAAAAAAACTTTGGTAGTGAATGGTTGTTCTATCTGTTTTGTTACAAACAATCTTCAAAATATATTCTTTTGTGTTCAGCCGAAGAAAGAAACTCATACAGGTTTGGAACAATATGAGTGTGAGTAAATGATGAAAGAATTTTCATTTTTGGGTGAACTATCCCGTTGAGACAGATAAAGACAAATTTTAGTAGCTGAAAAATCTAAAACACCTTTAGGACAGTAGTGACCAGCTGGGCATGGGGCCCCCGTTGAGCCATCCACAGGACTTGGTGAATGGGAGCCCTCTCTGCACCAGAAACCAGCCAAACACAGTCCTACAAATAAGCATTATTTATAATGGACACATGGCTTATAAAGCGAAAATATGGGGCAATATATTGTGATAATACTATGTTTTACTGAAATGTCATCAATCACCTGTAGGTTCTTCAAGTCCAACATCTGGACAGTAATGTCCTGACGGACACAACAAACAGTCACTTTGACTGTTCATGACCTCACGGGGGTTATAGGTGCCGACAGGGCATGGAAATTGTTTGGCAATACCAGTTCCTTCAGGACAGTAATGTCCCTTTGGACAAGGCTGCAGAACAGACATATTTGCAGTCCCAAATGTTGCATCGCAATAAAAACCTGGTGTAGGAGAAGAAGAAAAAAAACAGGATCCAAGATTCAGTATGAATTTCAGAAATAGAAATGTGGGAGTGTGTCAGTTTGCTTTAGATAACTACAGCTTGCCTGATTTACAGATTGTACAGTTCGCCTGCTTCTGCTTGTCCTGATATGTCCCAGTGGGACAAAAAATTGGGACAGGGCTTCCTAGGGGACAGTAATGACCGACCAGACACGGCAGAGCTAGGTCATCTGTCTGACCAGGCGGGCACCAGTAGCCTACCGAAAAAAGGACAAGGACAAGATTTAGAAATTGTTTAAACGGCACCTTACTAGTCTGGGTTTAGAGCAGTGCCGGTCTCTGTTCTCACCCTGCCTGCAGGGGGCAGTAGGAGCCTGAAGGCCCATGCTAGCACAGTAGTATCCCGCTCTACAGGGATGACACTCGTCCTTTCTCACAAGGCCCGCTGCTGGGGAGAAAGTCCCTGCTGGACATGGCTGTGGTACACTGGAGCCCTCGTCTAGGATAAAAATACGTGACTCTTACTTACGATATTCTTTACTAAAATATATTTTGGAACATCTCAATTAAGGCTGGTTTAAGTGACATAAATCAGCTACATCTGAATAACCCAATACTTACCACAGTAAGTCCCTGGAGGACAGATGTTGCCTGTAAAGCCATCTATAGGCCTGGAGGATGTGGCTTCTCTCGTGCAGTAATACCCCGGAGAGCACGGTCCACTCGGCAGGGCTAGACCTGTTTCAGAAGGTCAGGAAAAAACAAACAGTTTTACAAAAGCACACAGGAAAGTCATTGCTTTGTATCTGGTGATTACGCACCGGTTGCATTGCAGAAAGCTCCTGGAGGGCAAGACAGAGGCTCAGAGGTCCCTGATGGACAGTAAAACCCCTCCTGGCATCGGCCCCCGGTGGAGGAAGCAGGGCATAGGCAGTTAGCGTTAGTGTAGTTGTCCAGGTCAAAGGGCTGAGCGTTCCAAGCAGCAGATACACAGAACCATCCTGTGTGAGGAATTCATTAGTTAAAATTCCGAATGAGTTCAATATTTAGTGAAACAAATATTCAGTCTCATTCAGGTGATGTACTAACCAGCTTTACATTTCCCAGACACAGCGGACAGGCGCTCTTTCTCACAGTAGTGGCCTGGAGGACAAGGCAAGCAGCTGTCCAGGCTGTGGGTCATCGGCTCGGGGTTGTAATAGCCTCGTGGGCAGGGGAACTGGGTGGCATGCTTTGTTCCTGTAAACAAAGACCAGCACTGCATAATATTGAAGTGTGGTTTCTTTGATGAAAAGGGGATTTTGTCTAGTGAGGCAGTCAGATTTTATTTATTAATCTTTTTGTCAATTGTTTTAAACATAAGAAAAAATCTGCCAGTTCCACAAGATTCAATCTTAAACCCTTAAACCTACCCATCACAGGAAACATTCTGCATTTTTTACTTTCTCAAAAAAACTCCCTTCTGTATGATTTCTAATATGTTTTCCTCATGGGGACAAAAAATGTCCCCACATGGACAAGGATTTCAGATATTGCCATCTTTGTGGGGACATTTTGTCCCCATAATGTAGGGATTACTACACATACACACACACACACACACAATAATATATATTGTCTTATGGTATCGATAAATGTTGCACCCATATTTAATATTGGCCTTATCTGATGAATTTGTTTTAACGGCTAATAAAATTTTACTAATACTCGTTAGAATAATTTTTGAAAGCAATAGTTTATATTTCATTCTGTCTCTTACCATCAGGGCAGTAGAATCCAGGAGGGCAGGGGTACAGAGTGTATTTGCTGGTACTCTCTGGGCAGTAGTATCCAGCATGGCAGGGACTGCACTTAATCTGTCCTGTCAGGTTTGTGTAAGTGCCCGCAGGGCAGGGAACAGGCACGGCACTGCCAGTGGGACAGAAGTGCGCTTGAGGACAGAGACCACCTTCAGAATCAGAACCTGTACCAACAGTAACACCACAGTCAATAGAAGAATACAATCAGACATTAAGCTAATGACGACATCAAATGAACAAAAATGCTTGCATGGTCGCACCAGTGGATGACGATGCCCCAGCAGGGCAGTAAAATTCCTCCTGGCAGGGTCCAGATGGTCTACTCAAGCCCACCGAACCGCAAAATTGCCCAGCAGGACACACAATGCACCTCGATTTCTTAGTGATATAAAGACTATAAAGGCAAAAAATCAATCTGTTCATCTGTTCATTAACTCATAATGGTATGGTATGACCATTTGTCTCTAAAAGGTTAGGTACCTGTTTGAAAAGGTGCCAAGCGGGCAGGGTAAAGGAATGCTGGTGCCCTCAGGACAATAATGACCCACAGGACACGGCCCACCCACCCCTGTGCTAATATTTGCATCAGGATTCTTGAAGTTTATGCCTGCGAAAGTCAAGAGAAAGCACATAAACCACAACTGCTTAGATGTCATGATCCAAATCAACAGAATGAGGACACTAATTATTAAAAAGCAAAATGTATATAATTGGACATACCTGCAAGGCAAAAATACCCAGCCTGACAGGGACCAGTAGGTTCAACTAGTCCCCAGTCTTCACAGTACATTCCTTAAAATGATAGGTGTGTATGATGAACATAATACTACACCAATGCTATTAAAACTGCCAAAGGTGTAAGTAAAGCAGGGGCACTGCTCTCACCAGCTGAGCACAGTAAACACTGCTCTACTTGGCTTTGTCCTGCTTTAGGGCTGTATGTGCCTGGAGGGCAAGGGAGGATGTCCTCCACTGTGCCCCCCAGACAGTAATGTCCTTCTGGACACAACTGGAGCTCCTCCCCCTCCAGACACAGCCATCCAGTGGGACAGTCACTGCATTCTGCAGCACCTGCGTTCACACACATTAACAATATAATGATCACAACTTACTTTATTATGCTTTGAGTTGACATTGTGAATGAGTTGACATGTGTATAAGCTGAACGCTAAGAACAGACAAGATGCAAAGAGATGTTTATGATAAATTTTATTATAAATAATAATATGAATCCCAATTTGCCTGGTATGTATGAAAGTATGAAAAGTATGTATTGCACTGGCGATGGTAAAGTACAACTTTTTTGGTTACACTATAACATCATAATCATAAAAAAGAAGATCATAAACTAATCCTCTATTATAAATTATGGGATTGTGGGTTAGTTTTAGTTTTAGTTAATAATAACATGTTTTTAATGTACTAGTCTGACACAAACTATCCTAATCTTGCATTCTTGTAGACAATCAGAGAACAAATGACACTGTGACGTATCACAATTTGCATAGTAAGTATGAAAAGTATGTACTGCGCAGCCATTGGTAAAGTACATACTTCAGAGTTTTTTGGATACATCATAAAATTGTTTCTAAGAGCACAAAATGAATCCCCTTGGATAATACAACGGGTTGTGTTAACCCAAAAAGCATGCTTGGATGTATACTTAAAGTACTAGGGTTTGAGGCACAGAGTCAATGTTATTTGTAATCTGATGGTGTATCAATAATGCGAAATCAGGATTACTGTGCGGCATCTTACAAATAACACTGTGAAGAAGTATGTACTGCACTAGTAAATTACATAATCTAGATATGGCCAAATTTACATACTATCCATTCTAAATATTGTTTGAAAATAGAATTAGTGCATCCAGATCGTAGTATGTTGAAATGAGTATTCCAAAGATACCCGGAAGGTCTACATTTTCCGGTTAGAATCTAAAGGGCAGGTCCATGCAGAACGGCTATTATTGCCCACAACCCATTGCACGTTAGACAAGGATTGAATTAGAACCGCAAACACATTGTTAAAAAACTACAAAAACGGCAAATGTGCTAGACCAATGGTCAAGTAGAGGTTTAGATAAACAGGATTGGGTGATTAATAATCAGTATCTAACCTGACTTAAAGATAATTATTCATTGTTATCTTTATTATATTTCATCTGCAACAACACTGTGAACTCTTTTAATAAAAGATATGTGTTTGTCTTTATCTTTAAAATGCATCATTATGCAAACACATGAAAGACCTATGACTGGCAGATCAACATGCTACAACATTTCTCTCTGATACGATATTGAATGTGGAGGGTTTTAAGTGTGACAAGATGATTGACAGGGCATTTTAAACAGTGACAGGATGCACGTAACCTGACACAGCGGTCACAAAGCTTGCCTACTAAACTACACATTTTCCTCACAAAAACGGTATACTTTTAGGGCATAGTATAAGTCAGTGAATTGGGACACAGCTTATGATTTTGGATGAACTATAATTTCATAAAATGTATTATACTCCACCAGAGACAAGATGAACCAATTGCATAACTCAGGTGGTTCTTGGTGGATGGATGCAAACCTCAAAAATCACAGCTCTTTTGACATGCTACTTTTGATGTTCTATAATTTTTAAACACATTAATCCCAATTTTCTGTTATACTACATATAGAATGCATAACATGCTAATTGGAGTTTAAATTTTTGCAAAATACATTAAAACCACCATTAAAAGGAATGTTGGATGTTTTAAGCAACATATATCTAGTTATAAACTCTAGGTATTCAGGTCCAGGAAAATGTATAAAATTATACCTGTAAAGTACTGTATGTAATGTAAATGTACAATATACCCGTGGTATTTGAATGTGTTCCATCTGGGCATTGTAGAGGGGATGTACAACCCTGTGGACAGTAATACCGTGCCGGACACCTGTTTCCTGTTACCCCATCATCAGGCATGGCCGTTTTAGCACCACCTGCACAGTAAAACCCTATATGACAGAACAGTGGAAATCTCCAGTCAGTTTCATAAACAATACTCATTTATTTATTTGAGATTATGAATTTGTACCTGGAGCGCATATCCCAGTGGGCTGAATGAGGCCAGAGCTGTTGCAGAAGAATCCAGCAGGGCAGAGCCAACAGGACGACACAGTTTGGGACCCCAGTGCATTACTCCAGGTTCCAGGAGGACAGGGGTACTCATGAGGGTGTCTGGTGCCTGCTGGACAGTAATAACCCATGGGGCATATGTCACCATAGCGAGAGCTAATCTGTAAAAAAGAAAAGAGTGGATCATTGAGCTTGAAATGAATCCCTCTGATTAACGTGTGACAGACAGACAGAATGTTGTTACCGGAGTGGCAACGTGGGATCCACTAGTGCAGTAAAAACCCGGCTCACAAGGTCCCTGAGGAGCAGTTAGTCCAGGAGAGTGACAGTACTGACCAGCATCGCATGGGCCGCAGTGCTGTAGATCCTCTGCTCCTGTACCTGCTGTGTATGTACCCTTCATATAATGAAAAGGAAAATTACAATTAAAATGTACACTGTAAAAAAAATGTCTCCAATTGAAAATGTTCTAGTGACTTATCACATCTTAATTTTTCACTTGGCCAAATTGAATTTCTGTGAATTGATGCAATGAAATTTACAGAAAATCAATTAGGCCAATTTTTTTTTTTTTTTTTTTTTTTGATGTGATCAGTCACTAGAAATTTTTCAATTGGAGACCATTTTTTTTATTTTCTTACAGTATATTAAAATAGAAAACAGTTATTTAAAATTGTAATAATAGTTCACAATATTACATTTTACTGTATTTGTAATCAAATAGCCTTGGTGAGCAAAAATTACTTTCAAAAGCATTATAAAATCTTACAGACCCCAAACTTTTAATATACATTATTGTATATTAGGTGGAAAATTAGTCTTCATACTTCATACTCACAGGGGGGCACTTGTGAGCAATTAATGAGCCAGCAGGGCAAAAGTGTCCAGGTGGGCACAGGGGCTGCTGGGATAGGCCTGTCCTGTTGCAAAGTCTCCCTGATTGACACTCAATGCAGGAGCTGTAGCCTCTTCCCTGATGGAAAAATAGTAGAGCTCAATGAAATTAAAATATTACTTAGTGTAAATTCTCCAACGACGTGGCTTACTGGTTGGAAAGTTCCCAGCGGGCACGGTTCAGCCCTCACAGCCCCTTCCAAAGAGTAGTGTCCCTCCTCAGCTTCATGTTGGACTGGTGTGGCTGAACCTCCACTGCAGTAATACCCGGCAGAGCACGGACCAGAAGGGGATGTCGAGTTTGTTCCTAAACAAAAATAACTGAGAGAGCAACAAAATTTAAGAAGGTTAGAAATTTTAAATTCTGTCAACATTTTTGGGTAAACTCTCCCTTAAAGAAAGAGAATTAAATATTTATTTATAACATGGACAGTTTAGCATTCATACCCTGGAGGACAGCGTATACACTGCTCTGCATGTTGGAGACCTGTGCTGTCACTGTATGTTCCAGAAGGGCACGGCTGTGGGTGAACTGAACCTGGTGGGCAGAAACTTCCGGCAGGACACACTCCCCCTTTACGGCCATCAGGAGGAATCTGTCAAGGTAAGAAAATAAAGTTTAAATATTAAAATAATCAAAAGCAAATTAAAATATGAATGTTTTTGCTTTGTAATAATCTTACTGGACTTCTAGATCCCTGTCTACAATAGAATCCTCCTTCACAGTCCCCAGTGGGCTCAGATTTTCCCAGTCCTGTGCAGTATTTCCCCCCACTACATGGGGTGCACTGTGAAGCTTTACTCAGGGCTGGCCGGGATCCATACGTGCCTTCTTCACATGGCTCTGGGACTGAGCTTCTTTCAGTACAGTAGAAACCCTGACAATTAATGCATAGGAAATGCTCTTTAGATACATACAAGCTGAATTTAGAGCAGCCGTTCAAGAACGGCATTTACACATTTTTAGTAAATGACAAATGCATTTACTGTCACTTTTGATCACTTTAATGCATCCTTGCTGAATAAAAATATTAATTTATTTCAGAAGAAACAACTCTTACTCATCCAAACTCTTTAACGGTAGTGTATTAGACATTGTGAAGTAAAAATTGTATGGCATGTCAACATTCTTAGTTACATTTACCCGTGGACAGACTCTAGGAGTGTGTGTGGCCATAGTAGGACAGTAGTGACCAGGAGGACATTCCACACAAGCTTCTCCTCCATGTCCATACGAGTCATTCCTGAAGAAGCCCGACTCGCATGGAAACGAGTTTGGATGTCCGGTACCAAGAGGACAAAAGTATCCATCAGGACAGTTTCCTGTCTGATAAGAATAATATCCATATTAAAGGGATAGTTTACACAAATCCTACTCTTATCCATACAATGAAAGAGGGTGGGAACGTTACACAGCCATGGTTACCATTCAGTTACTTTGTATGCAAAAAGAGCAGCTTCGACATTCTTCTAGATAAATTGTTTTGTATTCCACATAAAAAGAAAGTCAATGGTTTTGGAAAAGTGTTAGGGAAAGTTACTTTTAAAAGTAATCCATTACTATATTGCAATGCTCCCTAAAAAAAGTAACTTAAAAAGTAACTAAAAAAAAGAGAGTTACTTTTCATGGAATGTAATGTGTTACGTTACTTTTGTGTTACTTTTTCTCACCTGGGCTGGACACATAATTTATAATAACAAAACAAAAAAGTAATATTTTTGGAAAATGTAAAGAACCTTTCACTGAGAAATGATTAAGCCTCAAGCCTCAAGCCTTAGAAATTAGTATGGCTGAATTGAATCTTCAAACATCTGCGGCAAAAACATTGGTTAATAAAGTGATATTAAATACAAAAACACCCGTTTCAAGTCAAGGCTTAAGCATAGTCCCAGACTAAACTGCATGTTTGAGCAGTTTGCATGTTTGAATGCAACTTTTTTTTAATCTAAGCCCGGTCTACAAATCCAGGTCAAAGTATATTTGCATTATTTAACATATTTAATTATTACAGGTTTGAGTAATATTGTGAGTTTGCATTTCATTGTTTTATATATCAATACTGAATCTGTTTTTGTGGAAGTGAGATTTAGGCAGACAGTATTGAAGTATTTTTACTTTCCAAGTAATTTTGTTTTTCAAGTATATGTACATTATCAGTGTTCTTCTTTGGAAAACTTTTAATACACAACATTCCAAAACATAATATTGTACTTTTTTTTTACAGCAATACAGTTTATATTAAATATCATTCAATAATTACTTACATTAAAATGTAGTACTGTATACTTTTACTCAAGTAAAAGTATTCAAAGTTTTAGAAAAGTAAGAAAGTACTACATTTTTAGTGTAATTAGGTATTAAATGTAAGGAAACAACAACTTTTATTTATAAAATGTAATGCAGTAAAAAGTATGACCTTATAAATTATGCTTTGGAATGCAGTGAAGTAATAGTTTTCGAAAGAAAAACACTGATAAAGTATATACTTAAAAATGTACGTGAGTAAAAATAGTCCACTACTGTCTGCCTCTGGATTTAGTCAAATTAAATTATCCCTTTAATTGACTAAACAATCAACAAACAGGTTTAAACCATACTGGTTCAATAATGGGCTCTTCCTGGGGATTCTCTGTGTAGCAGTATTTTCCCTCTGGACACTTTGTGCAGTCTGAAGGGTCACGTAGACCTGGCTGACGACTGTAGGTCCCTTTGGGGCACGGAACAGGATTAGGATCCTGATTAGGGCGTAAATAATAGAACAGAAAATAATTGCTATGTTTCGTGCCATTTATCATCTGACATGATGATCGACGATGGTTCTAATGTTTCTGACCCTTGAAATGATACTTACAACACTTCCACCAGGACAGTAAAAGCCCATTGGGCAGAATACCGCTGAGCGCTGGGGTTCTCGATCCATGCCCTGTGAGCAGAGGAAACCTGGCGGGCAGACCATTACTCGGAGCATGGCCTCCTCACTGGTGGTCTCATCGCTGCAGTAGTGACCCGGCAAACATGGCAGACACTCCTTTGATCCCTCGTCCTGAGGAAAAAGAGCAAGAGAAGGCCGGAAAAGAAGGAGATGGATAAATGAAATGGTGTATTTATTTGTTATAGTAGACAACATGCATTAGATTACAATGAGCTGTCCAGCTTACAGAATAACTTCCTGTTCCACAAACTTTTGGACTGATTGTGGCCGGATGAGGACAGAAGTAGCCGGCAGGACACACAGAACAATCTTCTGCTTTCCGACCCCCTTTTATCAGACGAAATGTTGCCCTGGACACACAGGAAAAGTCAAATCATGTCAACCCAGCTTTATTTCAGCCAATGGGACTGTTACTCACGGTGGACAGGAAGTGGGTTTGGATGTACCCTCCTTACAGTAATAGCCTTCTGGACAGACCAGGCAGTCCTCTTTTCCAACATTACCCATCTTTGTGCTGTAGGTGCCTGGAGGGCATGGATGCTGTGAGCCATATAATGTACCTGTAGAGATACACACATACAGTATGGGCGAAGTACAAACAGATTTTTTGTGCCCTTGAAGGCCACATTAGGAAAGAGACACCATTTGTAGGGGGGTTCCAAACTGAATCCCATCATGAAACAACTGGATCCCGTTTCAAAGGGCCCTCCAAAAGTCCATTAGCTTCAAGGAAGTCATTTCAATTGTTAAAGCGTGAGTTTAACCAAAAATGAAAATTCTGTCATTAATTACTTAACTTCATGTCGTTCTAAACCTGTAAGACATTCGTTCAACTTCGGAACACAAATGAAGATATTTCTGATGAAATCCAAGACCTCGCCATAGGCAGCTATTTAATTAACACTTTCGAGGCCCAGAAAAATAATAAAAACATTGTTAAAATAGTCCATGTGACTACAGTTCACTATGGTTCAACCTCAATGTTATGAGGCGACGAGAATACTTTTTGTGCTGAAAAACAAACAAAACCAACGACTTTATTCAACAATTTTGTTCTAGCTTGTGTCAGTCTCCTCACAGTTTAAGTTAAGTAAATAGTGCAGCTGGTGGTTCTACGGCAGCCGGTGGTGTTCACGTGAGAACTACGACGTATGCAGAGCTGGCCAATGTAAACTGCGCTGGAGACTGGTCCAGACTTTTTTTGAGCACAAAAAGTATAGCCTGACTCTCGTATATTTCATTTGTACATAGAGTCTGGCCACTCTCAATTGACAAGTGTTTACTTCCAGGAAGTTGAAGTTTTAAAACTATTGGATCTGCCATTCCGCTAACGTTTGGTTGTGACGTTTCATACATGGAAATCCGTCAAAATAAATGTGCAGGCCACCTCAATGATGAAACCTAAAACTCATTCGGATTGTGATTTATTCACAGAGGAGGGGAGAGTTTTGTGATCGGGAACGCGCCGCTCACGTGGTCCGTAACATGATTGCATGCTGTAAATAAAATGTCACATGCTTGGTATGATAAAAAAATGCTGCTATAAATAACAGACCAATTCAAATGTTTATGTGCTTTTATTTTTAATTTGTTTGAGCGGTGATGATATATTTTGCTCTTGAAAATACTTGCCAGCATTTTAAAGAAATATAAGTCTAGAAATGCATCGAAAAATAACAGCAAAGTGCAACCGTACGGTGCTCTGCAGTGGTCAAAAATTATTATAAACAGTGAATTTTGAAGTGATATATTCTTGAAAACTCCTCGGACAGCTATTACAACAGCTATTACAACACCAGACGACCTTGCGTTTGTCAAAAGCAGTTGGTAACTCAGCCGGAGATTTTTTATGTGGGTGGGAGACGGACGGCTATAAAATAACTGACTAGCCCGGCCCCTTTAACTTAAATGATGGCAATACCTTCCGACCCCACGAGAAACAATTACCATCCGAATAGGGCTTCAGCCAACTCCATCATCACTAACGGAGCGAGCTGGAAAATCATGAAAAACTTTTCCCGAATTCTCCCTGTTGGGGAGGAGGGCCTCAACAAACCTCAACAAAGATTGTTATTGCTCCGGCTTTAACGTCTGGATATTCAGCAGCGTTGTCACAACGGAATGAATGGTTTCGTTCTCATCTTTCTTTGCCGCCATTAGTGAACTACAACTCAAGCTAGCGCTCAACATCAACGTCATCGTTCTCAGCCATTCCCTCTGTTCGCTGATTGGACCGGTAAAAATTTGTTCGGAGAAAACCTAAGAATACACCGCAGTCCCAGACGTAGTACTGAAGGAAAATGAAAATTGAGCGGAAGTACGTAGGAGGGCGGGGCCAGGCTACAAAAAGTATTCTCATCACTTCATAAAATTAAGATTGCAGTCACATGAACTTTTTTAACAATGCCTTTACTACCTTGCTGGGCCTTGAACAATGGTAGTTAAATATCGGTCTATGGAGGGGTCAGTGAGCTCACAAATTTCTTAATTTGTGTTCTGAAGATCACGAACGAAGGTTGGGTTTGGAACAATATGAGGGTAAGTGATTAATGACAGAAATGTATCCCTCATGTGACCTAGGGTCCTCGTGCACGATTGATTTTAAATCTAGAAATGGTGGGAGTTGGAATTATTCAAGTTGTTTTGTTGATTACACACGTTTTTGTCATTTATATGGCACTATTCAGATGTTACTGCGGGCCAAACTTAAAATTAATTTTACGTTTTTCTTCAGAGTGGAGGGACATTTAGATATTTTACAAAACTTTTTATACCTTCAGGGCAGTAGTGTCCAGAGTTGCATCTTCCAGAGGGAGAGCCCACTCCTGCTAAACAGTACCAGCCTCTTGGGCATGGCCGGCACTCGTGCTCCGATTCCAGTCCACTTTGATCATTCCAGGTACCAGCGGGACACTTGTGCTGAGTGGGAAACATGCTGCCTGCAGGACAGTAATGCCCAGGAAAGCAAAAAAGTGGAGGCCTCTGGACACCACCCGTGCCTGTAAAGGCGGAAATAGTTCAATTGTTTAAAGGTAAAGGTAAATAAAACCTATACATGTATAAAGTACATGACATTCAGCTCTGAAGTTAGCCTGGCACCTCTAAGACAGGCATAACGTGCAGGACACTGTTGGCACTGTGAGAGGTCAGTGAGGTCTATGCGGTTACTAATGGTCCCGGGAGGGCAAGCGTTGGATGGGTCATTTGGTCGGGCAGAACCTGGTGGACACACAAACCTGAAAAAAAAGCACACACACACACACATATTTTAGCCAGAAAGCAGATATAAAAATGGCTGAAATTCAAATCCTGAGTAACAGCTTTCAACCAGTTTTTATTAGCCTAATCTCCCAGACTGACCAGACCTTTAAATCAAGTACCTGCCCAAAACATCTAAAACCAACATACCAGACTGGCCTAGACTTACCAAACTTACCAGACTTGGCCTATTTTACGTTTGACAACAAATAAAAGTGACACTAACCCTGGCATACAATCCACATCAGGAAACTTCAGTGCAACTTGTGTGCATGCTTTGCCTGGGTAGCAAGGCCTGCAGTCTGCCAGAGCATCCTGTCCTTCCAGAGGGTTAAAGGTGCCTGGCTGACAAGGCATAGGGTCACTTGTTCCTTCTGGACAATAGAAGCCCGGTGGACACTTTAAACAGTCCTTAACACCTATGATGAAAATAGAGACAAATATAAAACCAACAGCAGATTTATATGTATCTGCTTTAATGAGATTGAAGATTTTAAGAAAGAAATCTTACTCAGCGCCCCCTGATGTGGGGTGAAGGTCCCTTGTGGGCATAAGATCTCACTGAGCGTCCCTGCTGGGCAGTACCTCCCACGGGCACAAAGCAAACCAGGACCCGCAGAGCCTAAAATCAAGTGTTGTGGCTTTAGTTAATGTCTATTAGCTTTTGGATAGCATATTTTTAAAAGTTGACATTGACAATCTATGCACATGGTCTAAAGCTCACAGCACAAGTGCACTCAGGGCATGTACAAATCCACTTTTGCTAGTTTAACGACGGGAGAAATGATCAGCATGTCTGGAGCATGGTGTAAAATGGTTGTCCCTACATAGTCTCTTAATGAGTAATCGGTGTGTTTTTGTTGTAACTTGCAATAAACCAATCAGTTTCATCTCCCAGTCCCTTCACAAGCCAAATGTTTCAAAATGTTTGCACCATGGCGGATTCGCTATTTACATGGTGGAATATAGATACCTTTTCAACCTGATGAGTCAGTTTAAATACATGTGTGTATTGCCACGATTGGTTAAATAAGTAACCAAATTTTATGACTAGAGATCAGGTACTGATGCAAAAACCACTTAAATTCACTGCCTTTTAGTTGTATCTAAATGTAGTACAATAATAACTCATGTAAACAGAAATGGTGTTGTTTTATAGTGTATGATGAAAAACAATGCAAACAACTTTTCCATCTTCTCTGCACTCCTGACCCACATCTCACACTCAGCGCTTTACAGTCAGGAAACAGCTGAGGGCAGGAAACGGTTCAACAGCACTTGCTCATGGGGGTTTAGGAAATAAAAGTTACATTGTATTGTCATTTTCTTTTAACATTTCACTATTTAGACTGTTTCTACAAAAATAGTATTTCTATGGAAACCCAGTAATTCATCACAAATAATTTAATGACAACCAAAAACAAAAGATAATGTATAGTATTCATTCGTGTGTGTGTGTGTGTGTGTGTGTGTGTGTGTGTGTGTGTGTGTGTGTGTGTGTGTGTGTGTGTGTGTGTGTGTGTGTGTGTGTGTGTTTGTGTGTGTGTGTGTGTGTGTGTGTGTGTGTGTGTGTGTGTGTGCGTGTGTGTGTGTGTGCGTGCGTGCGTGCGTGCGTGCGTGCGTGTGTGTAAAAACGTGGTTCATGCCCTAACCTGCAGGACAGTAGCGACCCTCTGCACACCTCTTGCAAGCTGCTCTACTTGTCTGACCCAGTTGTCCTCCAGCGGTTCCAGCAGGACAAGGTGACCCGTGCGGCACACCCGTGCCCTCCTCACAGTAATACCCTTGTGGGCACAGAAACTGAGAGCTCGGCCTCCGAGAGCTGCCTTCCAAACAGTAAAATCCTGGGAAGTACAAAATCTTTCCAGCTATATCATGCACATTCAGATTATTCATTATATAGCCTATACAACATCTAGTTCTAGTCCTCGAATTTGATTGGCTGGGACGTTTGTCTCTCTGTGTCACTTGTCCGTTTGCGTGTTTCAGACAGAATGTCAGTCTGAACATGTAGTGATGTAACAAAGCATTGCTCACACATAAGTCACATTCAAACTAAGCAACAGTCTGTTGGTCAACGCAGCGAATTTGCGTGAAAAACCTGTTGCAATGGAACAATTCTTTTTTACTCACACACTGTATAAAAAAAAAATCAGGTCTCTAAATCAAATATTTCAGTGACTGATCACATCTAAATTTTTTAGTTGGCTGAAATGAATTTCTGTGAATGTATCAATTCATTTCAAATCGGCCAACACTCACTAGAAAATGTTAAATTGAAGACTTTTTTTTTTTTTTACAGTGCAAGGTTTTTGTCGTTGAATGGTAAAAGTCAGTCATGCCATGCTATATTACTTATTTGCGACATTAGCAATTAGGCCCACAGGTAAAATGAAAACTGATTATGAATATTAGTACCTGCAGGACAGATTGCACAGTCCCTCTCTCTCTGTAGCCCCTCCTTTGGTCCATAAGTTCCTTCTGGACATTGTATTGCAATATTTGCAACACAGTAATGTCCTGCAAAAAAACATTAACCCTCAAATTGTATTACTGAATGTGAAAAGCCTGCAGTCCAACCTGAAATACTGACTCACCTGCAGGACACACAACACAGTCTGATCTTTCTCCGTCTCTGTGTGTCCCAGGGGGACAGGAGATAAGCTGTCTTGACCTCTGACCAAGATGAGACTGTCCCCTTGACCAGACCGGAGTCAGTGTACTCCTGCAGGCTGAGGAACCATTGCATTTTTTACACTCAGTCTGGCCCGGCATGTATGAATAATGGCCCACGGGACAAGGAAGAGGTGCGGACATCTTTTTATAGGGACAGTGGCTTCCTTAAAGAGAGAATTTATTATACTTTATAGGGCTGTACAAGGAATTATGTGCATGTAAGTGCGCGTGCCTGTTGTGACATTTGATGTGTGTGTTTATTTTGGCTTTAGCAGGTGCAAGCAAGACATCAATTGCATGTGAATTAAACATGGGAGTCCATGTTTACCAGCGGGACACGGGTGACATTGAGCACTGCACAGAGTGGAGTAGTAGCCTTCAGCACAGTCAACGCACTCCGTCTGGTTGAAGTCTGGTTCTTCTCCAGGGCCACACTTAAAATGGTAAAGCAAGCAAATAAAAATAGTTTACGCTAAAAAGATAAAGTGTAACATTACCAATATGGTGAAAAATTTTCTCTTAAGCAGCACATCAGTTTGTACTCACCTTCATTTGAAAGCCCTCTACGCAAACAAAGCCAAAGGGACACGGCAGGCAGTAGGTGAGCCCCTCTGGAGAATACTGTCCTGAGAGGCATGCTGTAAGGTTGCCTGACACGCTGTCACAGGAGAAACCAGCAGGACAAAGTTTGCATTCCACACGGTCTTCCGTGCTAACCAAACCAGGGACACAGGGCTTTAAAAGACACCAAAAATTATTTTATGTGGACATTCCATATGACATAAGGATTTTTTTACTGTACAAAACTGTATATCTTATCCTCTACCCCTAAACATGAATCACAGAAAAATATCTGCATTTTTAGATTTTTAAAAACAAAAAAATGTGTGTTTCAGGTAAATGTACCCACAAAAATTGCAATATTCAAACAATAAAATAGTTTAAATAAATAATAAAATAAATATAGATACACACAAAGTGCGTGCTATTTATATATATATATATATATATATATATATATATATATATATATATATATATATATATATATATATATATATATATATATATATATATATATATACTGTAAAAAATTCTTTAGAAAAAAGTTACCTGGTTGCCTTAAAATGTTGAGTTCATTGAAATTAAAATTTTGAGTTAAGGCAATGTAAAAAAAAAATTGAGATTCGACAACCTTTATTAAAATATTATTAAAAGATTTTGTAAGCATATTGGGTAATTGTGTGTGTTTAATTTCTGATGACGCAGTGAGACATGCCAAATTGTGCTATTTTCATGATTTATCAAATAATTTATGTGGTTCAGATACAAAAATATAAGAGATTCTATTTATTAAACAGATTTCCTTCATTGTATCAAATTGTATCAACAATTTTTTTATTTTAATAAACTCAAAATTTTAAGGCAACCAGGTTACTTACTTTTTTAAGTTAAACCAATAAAAAAAAAAAATTACACATACACACATATAGTACATAAAAAAATTACGTTAGGATACCTGGCAAGCCTGGATACTGCTTTTCCCAGTATAAGGGTTAAACATGCCAGTGGGACATTTTCTGGGTGCAGACACATTGCCAGGACAGCTAAAATGGAAGGAAAAAGGGAAACATCTTATATATATATATATATATATATATATATATATATATATATATATATATTTTTTTTTTTTTTTTCCTTCTTTTGATTGTTTTATAAAAACGAAAATCACACTTACAACTGCCCTGCGGGACACTCAAGGCATATCTCTAATGAAAAATAGGTTCCCTCTGGGCATGATATTTGTGTCCGATTACAGATCAAACAATCTGAACCCTCAGGCCTCATGTCAGCTCCTGCATCATCAAGATATTAAAAAAGAATTACTAACTGCATCAATTTCAGAATTCTATCTCATGCTGATGATGCCTACCTGATACAAAGACATTCCATCTCTGTCTGTAGCCGCTCCATATTACACAGAAGAAAAATAGATTTAAATTTCTGTTCATGCCGATCATTTTCAAGCTCCCCGTTACATCGCAGCGGACTTCTGTCCTCAGTCGCTCTATAGCCCCTTTAAGTCTATCAGTGAATAGGGACACCTCAATAATTGAAAGTGAAATTCAAACCATGTAACTCAATTCCAGTCAGAAGCCAGTGATGCACTCACTGGGCAGAACTGTGAACTTCACTGTCTAGAATATCAGTCTGTTTTTTAAACCAGGGACTGTACAGGATCTTATTTACCTTCCGATTTCTTAATGTTATGAGAATAAATATTTTATGCCTACATGCACTACATTTGAATTGACATTCTCCCCATATAAATACATAAATAAAAAAACACTTTTGCACTACGGTACTGACAATTGAAAGTAAATATAACAATAAAAAAAAAACAGTAAATGGTCCTAAAAATAGGGCATGACATTATATATAAAATGTCTTACTTCTTGTAATTTGAATTGAATTTTTCATTTGGATTTACCCTAAACGTTTCTTCATAAATGTGAAATGTGTGCACATTTAAAAACGAAACAAGCATTCAATACATGTAAAATAGCCTCCAGCGCAGTAAATGTTAAAATAGATTGTTTTTGTGGTAATGCGAAGGCAGGATATTTCCTGTGTTCCTTTACGTTCAAGTGAAGCTTCAAACCTCTGCACCTGTGCAAACTGTATTAACCTCAAGTTTCCACTGCAAAGCATGAATGTGATCCAGTTTACTGCAGCAATCGGGTGATAAATTAATCAAACTGCTGAGAAAGTCACTTTGATTCATTAACATGGATGTTATCAAGAGTCGGGCTGTGAACTTCTTTAAATATCACTCATGTGATTTCCATTTAAATTGTTTAGATCTATGGTGAATGTAAATTAGGTAAAAACAACATCTTAGAATAAGTTCATCATGAATCAAAACCACTGAAACGCGTCATTTGATTGACATTTAATCGTAACTTCCTTAAGACCTACCATACTCATTTATGTATAATATCTATTACATTGATAATGTACATATTTTTTAGCTAAATGAAAAAAAGAAAACCACAGTGCCATGCAAATCAAGCTGCAGACGACACTTTTGCCACACATCTTGATGTACCAACAGCTCAGTTAACCACATTTCCTGGAGGCAGGTGCTATTTGTAAATGAAGCCCACCCAAAGGGGAGGAACTTTCCTTTGTTTTTCACATTCACTATATACAGATTATCATTTATGCATGCACATGTATGAGCAAGTACCTTAAATGAATGCCAAAAAAATGTTTCTGATTCCTGTGATGCTGCTTTTACAATTAGGATTCCAAGGTAATGTCACTTGCGATGCTATTCTATCATTTTTTATTTATAATCAATAAATTTTCTATATCTAATGTGTTATATTAGATATTTCCGTAACGTCTTACATATTCACTAACTTAAATACTAATATAATTTGTAATTTCTAGTTGCTGCTAACTTGATGGCTCTTCACAGACGCTGTAAGAAGTATGGGTTCTGAATTCCAGCATGAAATTAAGAAGGCAAGACTCCAAGAGCCGTTGACTTTAAATTGTACCTACAACTGTTCCAGTGGATTCACTCGTGGTAACTGGAAATGGGAAGAAACTCCAGTATGTAGCAAGTGCCACTGGGATCAGAAAACATTAAAATTAGGAGACATGTGCACTGTGAGCATATACACAGCTTATCTAATTATGGAGCAAACGAATTATACCTATTCTTGCTTTTCTGAAGAGAGTGACAAGCCGGGCATTCCTCGTAAAACAGAGCTTCTTATAAGGCTGCAAGTTCACGGTAAGAGGCGTTTGAGTTGACTGTTAACCTACAAATGAATTCTTCCCAGGCCTTTTCTCACTGCATGTGCAATATTACTTCATATAGATGAATCCAAAGAACAAGTAACACCTCCTAAAGGTCTAGCTGGTGAGTCTATAAGATGTGATTCTGTAAGGATAGTTACTGTGCTATTAGTAAGACTATTATTGGTTACCGTTATTTTTCGAATGTTGTCTTACTGGTCTAGGTACATCTTTAAGAGTAAAGTCGCATAGGGGTCAGATGGAGTCAGAGGAGCTTACATCATTTTCCACTATTGTAGTGATGGCAGGAACCTCACTCATACTTCACTGCGATGCCATTGACATCAAACACTGCAAGGTCCAGTGGGTCAGAGAAAACAGTACCTTCCCTTTGACCCAACAAAATGACAGTGTAGTACAGTGGAGTGAAATCAAAGCAGAGGACAGTGGACGATACAGGTGCCAAACCAAAGGGACTTGTATGCACCAGGATTTCACTGTGGATATAGAGGTTAACACAATAGGTGAGTATTTTACACTTCCAAAAATATATCAACTCGTTTTCAGATTCTCATAACAGTCCATCAAGTCAGCATTTTGCCATACAGATGGATTTACCTGGGCCAAGGTCTTCGCAGCTTTTGCGGTGTCTGCAGTGGTTGTCCTTACAGCCCATCTGGTGTATCTGTGCTACAGAAGAGGGTGTAAGATAATGGATTCCACTAACATAGTCCATGAAAGGTAATGCACAATTTTATATGTAAAATGAATCATTATGAAGTAGTAAAACATATGAAATCTCTTTCATCAGTAGTATCTGGTCTCTTGCAGGGTTCCATCCAGAAATGCTGTGGTGATGAGGCCAATTGCTCAAGGTCCCACACAAATTTTATATTACTATAAAAAAATATAATATTAACTTATTTACAGTATATACACCGATCAGGCATAAAATTATGACTATCTCTTCATCACGGCACCTGTTAGTGGGTGGGATATATTAGGCAGCAAGTGAACATTTAGTCCTTAAAGTTGATGAGTTTGAAGCAATTGTGATGGCTAGATGACAGTCAGAGCATCTCTAAAACTGCAGCTCTTGTAGTTGGTCAGTATCTATTAGAAGTGGTGGAAGGAACTGTGGTAAACAGGGTTATGCATGCCTAAGGCTCATTGATGCACGTGGGGAGCAAAGGCTGGCCCGTGTGGTCTGATCAAACAGACGAGCTACTGTAGCTCAAATTGCTCAAAAAGTTAATGCTGGTTCTGATAGAAAGGTGTCAGAATACACAGTGCAACACAGTTTGTTGCGTATGGAGCTGCATAGCCACAGACCAGTCAGGGTGCCCATGCTGACCCCTGTCCCCTGCTAAAATTGCCAACAGCGGGCACATGAACATAAGAAGTCCATGGAGTAATGGAAGAAGGTGGCCTGGTCTGATGAATCACGTTTTCTTTTTTACATCACATGGATGGTCGGGTGTGTGAGTGACGCTTACCTGGGTAACACACGGCACCAGGATGCATTATGACGACTGGGTCAAAGCATCTCCAAGGCATCGGCAAGCCGGCGGTGGTAGTGTGATGCTTTGGGCAATGTTCTTCTGACGACCACTTGCCAAAGCATTGTTGCCGACCATGTACACACTTCATTGAAACGGTATTCCCTGGTGGCTTTGGCCTCTTTCACAGCAATGTGCCCTGATTGGTGTATATACACTGATAATATTTGGGATATATTAGCATCTCCAAAACTGCAGCTCTTGTTGGGTGTTCCAGGTCTGCAGTATTTTAAAAGTGGTCCAAATAAGGAACAGTGGTGAACCGGCGATAGGGTCATGGGGACCAAGGCTCATTGATGCACGTGATGTGGGGAGCGAAGGCTGGCCCGTGTGGTCCGATCAAACAGACAAGCTACTGCAGCTCAAATTGCCATGTGAGGGTGTCAGAATACACAGTGCATCACAGTTTGTTGCGTATATGGGGCTGCATAGCTGCAGACCATTCAGGGTGCCCATTTGGACCACTATCTACCACCTAAGGGGAAGATATGGGAAGAAGGCAAGTCAGGGCTGTTTTGGCTGCAAAAGGGGGACCAACACAATATTAGGTCACTATGTTATGCCATATCAGTGTATATAAGCCTATACACACACATACTCACAACACTACCATTCAAAACTTTTATATAAGTTTTATAATACTTTTATTCAGCAAGGATGCATTGCAATGAGCAAAAGTGACAGTTAAAGACTAAAATTCATTTTCAAATAAATGCTTTTCTGGTTTTCTATTCATCATAGAATCCTGAAAAAATGTGTATCACAGGTTCCACAAAATCTTAAGTATCACAACTGTTTTCAACATAATAATAACAGGAAATGTTTCTTGAGCAGAGAAATCAGAATTTTAGAATGATCCCTGAAGGATATGTGACACTAAATACTGGAGTAATGTTGCTGAAAATGTAGCCTTTCTAACACAGGAATACATTACATTTAAATATAATGAAATAGAAAACATTGTTTTAAATTGTACTGATATTTCACAATAATACTTTTTCACTTTATTTTTGATCAAATAAATGCAGCCTTGGTGAGAAGAAGAGACAGTAGCAACCTTTTTTGCGAGTTTTATAAACATTACAAAATCTTACCAACCCCAAAATTACATTCTGGAAAAAGGTTGGCAGCATGATTCAAGAGCAAACTCTTTTTATGTAATCCCAGACAGCCAGAGTGATCACGAAGTCCCTTATGCTGACATTGTGATCTCCGTGAGGGGGTCCAGCAATCCGGATCTATCCGACACCTTTAACCAGACTTCAAAAAACCAAAGACCGGTGACAAAAATATATTATAAATAAATACAATTATTTAAGTAGTTTAATTGCATGTGACCTGATGAGTGACGGTGTGAATGTGTTTTTGCAGAGATGGAGGGATGAGGCCAGAGCAGGGCTACTGCATGCTTCAGCTGACAGACTGCACATCCACTCTAAAGAGGTCACTAGAAAATTAAGCACAACGTCTGAATATGCTGTAATTACCTACTCCTGTGAGGCACTTAGTTAGTTACTTCAAAAAAAACTGCATCTCTAATTAAAAAATGTGGCAAAATGTGAAAATCTTGATCAGTTGTCTTCACACTTTTTGTAAACTGCAATTAAAAACCTTTAAACTTTAAATGTTTGTGTCATGCTTTTATATTCTTAAAGGAAATATTCACTGCATTCATTTAAAAAAAAACTATTTGCAAATCAAATAAAAAATTTTTTTTTACTTTGTTGGCATCGTTGCCTTTTTTGACCAGGATTTTTCGCCACTAGATGTCGCTTATTTAAAACAAAGGCGTAGCTTGAAGATGGCTGGATTTCTTTATCAGTTTTTTATCGAGTCTACTTCCCTTTTTCCAGTCATGTGTACACAGCACATATCATATTAGATACATATGAGTGTATTGAAAGTCATGTTATAATGCTCATGTAAAATTATGTGCTTTTGCACGCCAGCTACTATGAGACACTCGTTGCACAATGCAGGGAACTAGATCAATATTAGGCATGGTAAAACATAGTACTTGAGGTAAACAATAAGACTAATTGTGTTGAGCTATATAAAAATGATTTGTTTTCTGTCGATGAATGTCTCCAATCAGTTGCTCACCTGATGTTTAATAAAACAAATAATTTATTAAAGCGTCTTTGGTGTTTCCATGGTTTCTACAAAATCGGAACTCGAGGGTAACGTGGGTATGTACGTTTTTAAAATAAAAAAAATAAACATTCTTGGAAACATTTGGGATAATGTAATTACACAAGTCAACAAAATATATAACATTGTTCAAAGGGTTTTAGGATATTTTAATCTAAAAATCTTACATTTTGTGCCTTTAAAAGCGGCATGAATTGGAAGTTACAATATAGTCTTATTTTTCCCCATTCCAAAGCATCACAGTAAAATAGCTTATCGAACAAAAAAATATTTAGGGCAGGACTTGATTTTGTTGAATTTAATTGAGTGGATGGTTGTGGTTTGTCGATGTGAGTGACAGGTGTCCCACCCTTGCGCCAGTAAACACGTCATCAGAAAAGATATATCACGAGTATGGTGTGTATGAGGTCTCTGCGGAACAAGAGTGGCCGTTTCTAAATTTGTGTAAGTTTTCAAACTGATGGGTGTTTATAAATCATGCAATGAAAATAATCCCCTTCACCCCGACTTATAAACGTACATACGGATCGCCAATGTCAAATGATTTCAGCATTTTGGCAGTTTGACCCGCAATCCACTGAATTATAACCATTTGAATCTTTATTTGAGGATTGAAAACAAACAGGGAAGAGAAGACAATGCTGAAAAAAGTCGAGGTTTGTTATTTTTGGACGAAAATAAATTTGCAATGCTTCAAGAGATCCCAATTAACTAACTAATGTCACATATGGACTACTTTGTTGAAGATGTTTTTATTCCTTTTCATGGACATGGACCATTGGTACCATTTTGATAGCATTTAGCTTAGCCCAATAAGCCCAGTTCATTCAGGGTACCAAACAGAGATCAAGTTAGAAGCGACCAAACACCTCCACATTTTCCCTATTTAAATACAGTTACACAAATAGTTGAACGATCAAGTATGGTGACATAAAATAAAAAGTGGCGCTTTTCTAAGCAAATTAAAAAAGAGAACTATAATGTATGGTGGAATAGCACTTCTGAGAGTACTTCGACTCGGCAGTAAAAAGTCAAAATGAAATATCCTCCCTCACATCTCCCTAAGCTAAATCTAAAGCTAAATGCTATCAGAACGTCACAGCGCGTCAGAGAGATTAAGTAGGCTACATGCACTGAGATGAGAGGTATGTATCAACTTGTTTTAGTTAAGGGAATAACATAGTTTAATATGAAAAAGCGGTGAAGTATCGACACTGAGACGAGAGAGGTATATATCAACTCGTCTTAGCTAAGGGAATAACATTTAATATGAAAAAGCGGTGAATATCCCTTTAAACTGTGTTCCGAAGATGAACGGAGGTCAAACAGGTGTGGAACGTCATTAGGTTGAGTCATTAATTAAAAACATTTTTGGGTGAACTAACCCTTTAAAAAATATGTTTAAATGATATGTTAAAGTAGTTTATGAAATAGCAAATGTAAGTTATATTATTCAATTTGAATTATCATTTTGCTCCAAATGTTGCACGTTATGAAAGATTTAAATTTAAATACTGAAATGCATTGCCAGTTTATATATTGCATAGTCATTTTGCATATTGCATTATTTAATATTGCTACCCATACCTACACGGTGCACCCGACTTTATGGTATTTATTTATATGGTCAAAAACATGTTTCACTGTATTTGTACTGTTTTGATACTGTTGGAAATGTCTTACCTGCAGTTGTTGCACGCAGGGGTTTAAAGTCTGTGAACTTCATCAGACAGACACGATTGCTGAAATATTCTGAGGGGGAAATTTTTCTCAGGTCTTCATCGTCAAGGATTTATCCAAAGTGACATTGACCATATGTTTCGTAAAGTTATCGCTATATCGTCATTAAGGAATTGAAGCAATTCGCTTCTAAAATGCTACTGAACGCTTTTTAATGTTTTGTTTAATGTAAATAATTATTATTTATAAATAAATAACAGTTTCCTTTGTTTTGTATTATTGTTGTGTTGTTGTTTTTTATTTCTAAAATGTTATATTGCGTATTTATTGTTCTATATTAGTATTTAACATTTTAAGATTATAACATAATGCAATAAAGCTTGAATCCTGAATCGATGTGACCAGAGCCGTTGGCATGTGACCCTCTCTGCTTTCTGTAGTTAGAACCACGTGCTGGTTGCATAGCAACGGTTGACAACATTCAGCTCGTTTTAAAACGGTAAGGAACATCACGCCAGTCCACCATGCAAACTTATTGAATATATGTTGTGATTTCCAATTTAACCAAACAAGAAAATGTGGGTTTGACAGAAACAAGTGTTAAGATATGTTGGCCATTTCACTGATAAAATAGCACCAGTTTCTAGATGACGTTTAGCACGACATATGTCAAAATGAATATGTGTAGAGTTATTGTAGAGTCTTGATGAGAGGAAACTAAATCATTTTATTAAATAATTTTTGGAATTATGTGGAAAATTTGATGTAAACTAACCAGTCAACGCCATTAATTTTTAATGAATGTGTCCTCTCCCTGTTTTTCTTCTTATTCCTCAGATTTAAGGTGCTGTATAAGATGTCTGTTCCCTTCTCCAACACAAACCTGCGGATTCCTAAAGGCTTTGGGAATTTATTGGAGGGTCTTGCCAGAGAAGTGTTGAGAGACCAGCCTGAGGACATCCCTACTTTTGCGGCTCTTTACTTCACAGAGCTTCTTAAAGCCAGAGAAGGTGACTGAGATGTTTCCTTTGATACTGGTGTTTAACGTTACTAGTTTTTGATGACATTTGAATTAATCATATATTATACAGTATGAGTTAGTCATTACTGGACACAGTGTATTATTCTTTTGTCCAAGATAGAAATAATTTTGTTTGCAATGACTACTATTATTAAATCTACTATAATCAATACATTGAATATAATATTTTGTTCTAGAAAGTGGCCTAGACCCAGCAGAGTGGGGTGCAAAGTTGGAAGATAGGTTCTACAATGATCACTCGTTTAAGGTATCTTAAAAATAAGACAAAACTCTCAGAACCTTTAGATTATACTAGTTATTTCTTCTAACATGCATGTTGTTGTTGTTTTTTAAAACAGGGCACAGCAATACAAGGAACCTCTATTTCACCTAAAATCAATACAAGGTGTGTGGATGAGAACATTTGATTTTCACTCCTAACAATATTCCAGATGAGAGAAGAATTTAAGTGACGTGAAGACACAGTGAGCATTTAAATGAAAATATAGACAATAAAACTTGTAGCTTTGGTTTAAATTCCTTTATTGGTTGTACATTCTTGCAGTGCAGCAGGTTTAAAACATTATTACAGGATTAAGCTCGGCAGGTTGCTCTGTCTCTGAGGCAGGGCTTCGATCATTTGATCAAGCTGAGGGCGGCTTTCGGACGATTGATTGTAGTGTCAGAGCACAGATATGCATCTGGGTTGTACATTGGGATTCATTTATTACTCCTGTTGTACTTGTTTGGGCTTTTATTTATTTGTATTATTAATCACTGGTGCATATACAGTTATCCTTGCCTTCTTACGTGTCAATTTTCAGAAACAACGCTGGCCGTTCTGAATCTTTTGGAAACAATGAAACCCAACGTTCTGCATTAAATTACCTCAACACTAATAAATCAGAGAACACTGAAGTAAAGCACAAATATGAGTTAGAAAAGAAGCTCGATGAGGAATCCATTGAGAGGGAACGCAGACCTGCTGAAGATATTCCCTATGTGGGAACAGCAGATGTTGATATATGTGCTCAAGAGCTGAAGGACCCCAGTGGGATTCCAGAACAAACATCAGAGGTACTGAAAAATGAAGAGGTCTCAAAAGAAGAGCCTACACCTCTGCCTTCCTTTGGTGGTCTAGCAAATGTGGATGTATGTGCTGAAGAGATGAGACACCCCTCTGAATCTACTGAGGACAACAGAGATATGGGAAGCCCAAATCCGTTGGCCCTGAATGGAGAAAAGCCAGAATCACAAGATGAATCTTTTGTTGAAACCCCTTCACATATTGAGGCATTTGTAGGCAAACCACCAAATGAAATGTCTGATGATGATGATGATGATGATGATGATGGCCATGCTGAAGAGGGAGCCTCAGAAATGGTTGGCACTATATATGAAGACACTGACTCAGAGGAAAAGAGCACTGGGCAGATTTATGTAGAGGATTCAGCTAAAAGTACAATTGAAAAAGATGTTATTGAAAGTGCAGCTGAAGCAGTGCATGAATCGGAGGAGCATATGGAAGAAAAGGATAACTTACCAGACAATGGTGATCACGAAGAAACCAATCATGAGTACAGCAGCATGAATGACTTTGTAGAAGATGTAGCTGATTCCACATCGGATATCACTAGCAAATCACTGATGGAAATGAAAGATGCATATATTGATTATGGTGATGAAACATATGACAGTAAAAGTGAAATCATAGATGTTCTAGATGAAGTTGACCATCAGTGTCCAACTCCTTTAGGTGAGCATGATGCTGAGAACAGCACTGATGAAAAGAGTACATCTAAATATACTGATGCAATTGAGGAAGACCTTTTAGAAACCCCAAAGCCAGTTTCCCAACCAAACAACAGTGAAACTGACATAACAGAGAATATGATAAGCAATGACATTTTAAATACTGATGTAATGGATGCTCTTGAGAATGATCTAAACACAGAGAATGTAAATGAAGGAAGTGATCTTGACAGTGATGGCTGCGATGCTGAAGAGATGGATCCAGACGTTTATAACATGCCTCAGCAAAACATGGTAAAAATTGAGGATGAGGAGGATGATGAAACCCGTGATATTGAACCAAAGGAAGCTGAAGAGGCTGATCCCATACCTTTAGAGATAGAAACGGAGGATATCGGTAAAGAACATCCTACAGGGTCACAAGAACAGACTGAAAACACTGAGAATGATGCAGATCAGGAGGAGTATTTGGAGGAGCAAGAAGATAAAAGCCAGGAATCGATACTTGACAGTGAGAACCAGGAGAATCCTGATGGCAACGAACAAAAGGTAAGGGTTTCTTTTAATCCCTTCCTATTTGATAATCAAAAAATATGGTATTTATATAAAAATATAGGCTGCGTAATTTATATTTCATACTGTGATAGAAGCCTCATTCTAAGGCTGGGTGATTAATCCAATTTTATTTTGAATTACGTTTTTGGCTCCCAACTATTATTAAATATCATTGCCATACAACAAGTATTGTGCCCAAGCGGCAACCTCCTGCGATCTCTCTTAAAGCCAATACAGAAGTGACTTAAACTGCAATTCCTAAACTGGCCACTAGAGACAGGCTCTAGAAGAGAGCAGAATCTCATTGAGCCCTTTGTTAAAATTTCCAACTTTACAGCAGAAAAAAACATGTTTACAGCCTGGTACAAATTGTGGTTTTGGCCTATATGGCTAATGTTGACCTTCATGACAACTGTGAGGGGGTGAATTTTTTTATAACTCATTTGTTTACGTTATATAGGGCCTTAAAGTTCTGCATAATAAAGGGCATGGTTACTTTAGTGACAGGTGGATAGCCTTTTATCCGCCGTCTATAGTCATTGTGTCATCTAAGCTCCGCCCACATCCTGCCCTTTTGCCCATTTTCTGTTATCCGGGAGTGACACACGATGATGTGTTCGCAAGATGGCAACCCCCAGCTCGCCCCTGCTTTGAAGGGTTAGTTCACCCAAAAATGAAATTTATGTCAATGACCCTAATGTTGTTCCACAGCCGTAAGACCTCTGTTCATCTTCGGAGCACAGTTTAAGATATTTTATATTTTAGTCCCAGAGTATATGCAGTCTATGCACACTTTACTGTCCATGTCCAGAAAGGGAATAAAAACATCATCAAAGTAGTCTATATGTGACATCAGTTGGTTAATAAGAATCTCTTGAAGCATTGAAAATACATTTTGGTCCGAAAATTCGGATCGCCAGTGTCACGTGATTTCAGCAGTTTGGCAGTTTGACACGCGATCCAAACTGCTGAAATCACGTGACATTGGCGACCCGAATCATTGATCGATTCACTGATTTATGACCATTTGAATCTTTATTTGAGGAACACGGAAGAGAAGACAATGCTGAATAAAGTCATAGTTTTTGTTATTTTTGGACCAAAGTGTATTTGCGATGCTTCAAGAGATTCTAATTAAATAACTGATGTCACATATGGACTACTTTGATGATGTTTTTATTCCCTTTCTGGACATGGACAGTAAAGTGTGCATAGACTGCATATGCTCAGTTTGATACTGCATTTGCACATTTAAGTTTGCACATTGCGTGATATCCACTGACATTCATGAATTAAAAAAAAAAAACGGCAACAGGACATTGTGTCAAATGATAAACAACGGTTCCCACTGCCCGTCATAATAAGATTAAGTAGGCTAAATATAAATTCATATTAAATAAAAGTAAATAAATAAAGTCTGAAAGTAAAACAAGTAGCCCTAAATTAATGATCAACTAGCTAAATGAATAAGAGACACTGGATATGCTATCCACAACTTTCCTGCGAGTCTTAGTGGGCGTCGCCATGAGACTCGATACTTCCGGTTGACGGTATCTCAGTTCCGGTTTAGCACACATTACAGTTATGCTGCGTTCACACCAGATGCGAGTGACGAGAATAAATAGCGCTGTTCGCGTAAACATGGACGCGTGAACATTTTGACTCCATTCACTTCATTCACTACACAACAGACGCAAATTTGCATCACGGGAGGGGCTTCTGCCAGGCAGCGGCAGTCGTCAGAAGGACGAGCCGAGTTAAAGCTGCTCTCGCTGAGGTTGATGACCGCTGAGCGCCTGGGTCTCTCACCTCAGAAACCTACTTGCTTCCATAAACCGTGCAACATCGATTTGCCGGCGCATGGACGGAAGGTAAATCTTGCGTGGATCATAGGAACAGCCAAGCCTACCACACAGTGGCAAAATGTGTGCACCACATAACTCAGGTAATCGCTTAGTGCTACAGATATTAGTAAGTTCTTGTAAGATAGTCAGATCCATGCGACCATCTGGGACATGTGATCATTTTGCCTGAAGCGGTGTTGTAAAAGTCTACTCCTGAATCCTCATAATACAACCAAGTGTTTAGCTGATATTCAAAAAAGATTCAAAAAAGAATCGCACAAGTCAGAATTCGGCTCGAAATCGGACGAAAATCGCACAGTGTATGCCCAGCTTAAAGGGGGGGTGAAATGCTGTTTCATGCATACTGATCTTTTTACACTGTTAAAGACTTGGAATCCCATACTAAACACGGACAAAGTTTCAAAAGTTAAGGTGGACGTTTGATGGGAGTATTTCTTTGTCAAAAATACTACTTCCGGTTAGTCATAAGTTTCGGCAAGTTTTTTGAGATCATGCGCCCCCTTTGACGTTAATGGGGGCGGAATTTCCTTGTATGGGCCGGACAATTCTACCGGAAGAGCGTGAGAGAGAGAGAGGGAGAGAGCGAAAGCAACAGGCTATGCCCATCAAAGCGCTGGCTCGTAGGCTGCTGCACAGGTGATGTGCACAACTAACAATGTCACCAAAAAGTGCGTTTTTGGTTGCCAGACCAAGACAGTCCTGCATAGATTCGCCAAAAACCCCGCGGTAAGGCAACAGTGGATGGAATTTGCTTTTCTGGATCAGCAACTGAGTTGCGCGAATGTTTATATCTGTTCGCTGCATTTCGGTGCCGACTGTTTCATAAACAAGGCCCAGCTCGACGCCGGATTTTCCAATCGCCTAATGCTGAAGGATGGAGCAGTCCCAACGATAAAGGTCCCAACGGTAGTACCGCAGGCGGTGAGTGAGACTGCTTCAAATGTCTGTGTTTTTGCCTATGCTCATCAAGTAGCCCAAACATGATCACGTATAGTTACTATATATATTACTATATATAGAAATTGATCAATGGAGCATGCGATGTGTAGTGCGTGTACATTTGTTTAGCTGGCCACTATATGTGTAACTTTATGTTTGTGTATTGTAAAAGCACTCCAAACAACAATACACAAAGAGTGGGGAAATATGTTGAACTAAATAAGCACGCTTCTTCATTTAAATGCACTACTATTCCGTGTCTTTCTATGTAAACACTAACTTAGCCTGTGCAAAACCATGTCTACACAAACCACGCGTAAACACACAAACACACGTGCACAACTGCACTTCCCACATGTACACCTTCAAAGACAAAAATACGACGATATAATTCAAGTATAAATATGTAAATAACACAAGTCGCTAAGCATATTATATAGTTAGTGTATAACTTGTACCACATAGAGACGTCCTGCTCTAGTCGTTTTTGCTGCTGCTCCTGTTCAACTGCAGCCTCTGGGTCTGATTCCGGATCATAGATGTATGGCTGTATCTGATTAAAAGCCATATTTTTAGTTTGAATAAAGTTTTTCCCGCTGTTAGGGATGACACAGCTTTACGACGCACTCAACACAATAGCAGCGGCGTGCACACGTCATTCTTTAGCTCCGCTCACACGATACGCCCCCACCCGCTCTGCTTTTTTCGGAAAGACTCGGAACAGCGCATCTTTCTTATATAATTATTAAAAAAATAAAGACTTTTCGGAGATATGCAGGATGCAATGCTACTCTATAGGTACTCAAGATTGACATGACACTGACTGAAACTGAGTGTTTCACCCCCCCTTTAAGTGTTATAACTTCTCAAATTAATTTCTATGAAAGTTAAGCTTTTTAATTGTAGTGTATGTTCTCCAACTCAGTCACAGTAACCCAGGTGGCTTTGGGAGTGGCCTCACAGGGCAGTGAAGCATTCTGGGAATTGTTGTCTTTCATCCCAATGAGACAAAAATACATTTTCTGTCTTTTCTCAGAAGGCACCAAATTCAAAAATAATTTCACATTTCTACTTCATTAATGACCCAGTTTAAATACAGATTCATCTTCCCAGCGCTTAAGTACCCCCTTTAATGACTCACCCTAATGTCGTTCCACACCTGTAAAACCTCCGCTCAAGGGAATAAAAACATCATCAAAGTAGTCCATATGTGACATCAGTTAGTTAATTAGAATCTCTTGAATTAAACTAACTGATGTCACATATGGACTACTTTGATGATGTTTTTATTACCTTTCTGGACATGGACAGTAAAGTGTGCATACACTTTCAGTGGAGGAACAGAAAAGCTTTCGGAGTAAATATAAAATATCTTTGTTCCGAAGATGAACGGAGGTCTTATGTGTGTGGAACAACATCAGGGTGAGTCATTAATGACATAACTTACATTTTGGAGTGAACTAACCCTTTAAGTCATGAATATGAGCTCATTGCATTTGAATTTTAACTTGAGAGGACGTTCATGTTACATTTTTTTATATTTTTTCCAATTGCTAGCACACAATTTTGCAAACTAGGCTGGTTTTATCAAAATATTTAACACAATTCACAAAACCACGCACCCAAACTGCGAAATACCTCATATATCTTGCTAAATGAAGCACTGCGACCAAAACTACATATAGCATTAACAAAATCAAACTTTTGCATGGAATGGTACACACTTCATTCATATTATCAGATTTTTGCCTAACCAACTACACACTGTTGTGCATAATGAACAGCACTCTCATCTTTGGGCTTTGCCATAATACTAAAATATAAATATGTGAAGTTCAAATTGTAGAAAATTATTCAGATTTTTCACATGCACAGAAATATTTGCAGATACACACACAGATGCTGTTGAAACATTTATTATTTAAATTTTCACCAAACAAGTCAGTACAACATAATCTCAGCAGATATATTTACATTGGACAAAATATGCTATCAAAAAACAGTAAGTGAATTATGGGACAAATTAATTAGTGGGATAATTGTGAGTGAATTATGGGATAATTTTCATTTTTGGGTGAACTATTTCTTTAATATTGACCGAAATAATCATGATAATGAGTTTTGCCATAATCAAACAGCCCTTTACTTGGATACAGACTGGTCCTTTTATTGTTCCAAGTTAATAAGTAAAAATAAAATCTTCAAGGACATGTCTGATCAACAGCATGGCTCTGTTCCTCTCTGGAGGACAGTGATTGAAGATGTCCCCGAAATAGTCCAGCTGGTGAGTACAAGACCGCAAGAGGGTCAAAAAAACTCAAACTAAACATACATCTTACATCATAGAAACATGATGCATACACTTAAACACATGTTTAAAACATTTTATAAAGAGATGTTCAAAAAGGTTTAGATCTTTTACCAAGAGTTCAGAATAATATCCATTATTGCTTCTTTAAAGGGGTTCGAAGGAGACCGATTTTGTGGTGTTTCCATGGAAACATTTTTCCAGACATTTATCTGGCGGAGAAACTGATCTAGATTTTGGAGTTGTGTGATTTTCTAAAGAAACATAATACTGTATGTACCATATGTTTCACTTTTCAATCCTCAGTCCGAAGTGCAGTTCTTCAAGTTCTGTAGGGGTTCATTAGAGACACGCACTAAAGCAAAGCTCTCTTCCTCTCACTCCAATGTAGGTCATCTAACCTGACCTATATCAACTCTTGTCCAATGACTTTATATGCTGTAAGAGGAGCAAGGGAATCATGTAGTTTCTATTTTCAGGAACAATATTCATGGCTGTCATCAATCTCTGGCACAACTGTAAAGTCACCTCATCTTCTTGGAAACTCTGTTTTAACAGTTCGATGCTCTGTGAACCGACTTCATTAGCTCACCAGCCTTACACATCCAACAGATGCCAAGAAAAGAGAAGTGATATTACAGCACAGAGCTCCATGTTCTCTCTTTAATCTTGGGTAGGAGGCAGGAGATTGAGCAGCGTTCTAGAGAAATAAAGGGCAATGGATTTACTGTCTGTTTGTCTTACTCTACAGTATATTGCCACAGGGTGGAGGAGGAACGGACTGTGTGGGACTGACTGAGATGTGGGGAGCTGCTTCTAGTATTTTCTTAGCTTATGATGATAGCCCTCAGCTATATTTTGAGCTGCATATTTGAAGTAATGTTATATAATTGTGTCCCTTTTCTATAAAAAAAATGTATCCACTGCAATGCTAAACCAGGAATCTCTGATCCTTTTGAAAAAGGTAACAGGAAAGTAAAAATAATGGCGCTGAAAACGTCAACATTAAACGAAATATTTATAACCAGTAAAGTCAGTGGCCATGAAGAGTGATGATGCTCGCGCGCGTGCTCTCTACCGTTCCGCGCGCACGCGTTATCTCTCTCTCTCTTTCTTTCTCTCTCCCCCCACCCTAAAAGACTCTGTATTATAAAGATAGTTGGAGGAGAGGCGTATTCGTTCAAGGTATCTTGCCCTGCGAGGAGGTTTACGCTCTGTTGCATTTGCACGAGACGAAAAAACGTTTATCAGCGTCTGTAATTGCGCGTCATGGATTGTCATGTCGTGAGTACTTTATTTTTTTGTGAAACGTGTTTAATAAATAAAAATAATTTAACTTTGTTTTACTTGTTTAGTAAATAGAAACGTTAAACTTATTTAGCAGATGTGTTTGTTTTGAAACTTTAATCAGTGGCGGTAGTTCCATGTTCAGTAAATTTACGAAGGGGTGGGTTTATGTCTTCAGATTTTGTGCTCATCATTTCACACTTTCGGCTGTTTACTTTTCATGCCTTGAGTAAGCATTATAGAGTTTCAAACTAGGTTCAAAATAATTTGTTGATTTTGTTATTATTATTATAAAATTAGTTTAACTGTAGACAATAAACACTTGAATTATTGGGGGGGGGGGGGAATTGCATAGCCTACTTAGGGAATAAAAAAAAATATATATTGTAAAATGCATGACACTTTGTGATGCTATAGCCTGCAAAAACACACACTTCTTCTTTTGCAGTATTTCCTGAAGTTTCAGAATGATTTATCTAATTTGGCTATTTTGGATTTTTTGAAAACTACTTTTGCCAAGTTATTTTTCACCAATATTAATCAAAAGTATGTAACTTTCAATTATACATGGTCGCCTTAAGGCAGTAAAGAACGTAGGGCGTGGCCATAATAAACATAACCTTAACTGAGTAATTTTAATTAATTTGTGCAGGCCAAATGTAGGCCAATATTATTTTTCTGTTGTATGCCTAAGTGTGCATATAAGGACATTTGCATATTTTATGTGTCTGTCATCAGCTGTCAATCAGCTTTCAACAGCCATTATCAAGGTTAACACTGGCCAGTTGCACAGCACTTTTTAAAATCCTATTTAAGGGTATAAAGAAGCATGCAACGTTTTATCCTGGTTAGACAGAAAGTGTCATTATAATAGTGAAAAACATCAAATGAATGTAGGTCTTGTGCACACATTTGTGAGCTTATGGGCTAAAGAGATCCTTGCGCTGGGACATCAATAATTTCTGTTTACTGTTTGTGATGCATATGGCAAATCTTTAATCATGTTATTTAAATGGACTGGAATAGACATGGGAAAGGCTTGTGCAGAGTTTCATTAGAGGTGATCCATGGGTAAGCATAGACTAAGCCTCTGAGGCAGCAGTAAAATGAACAGATGCGTATTTATAGGGGATCATGGAACGCCTCTGCCTGTGGCGATGTATGAGCATGTTGGCAAAATGCTTGGTTAATATGAAAAGAAGCTGATTCTTAGTTCAAAAGTGGGTGGACATGCTCCTACCAGGGTTTACAATGGACTTCTGCTCATCACCCTTACACAAGCTGTTTAAAGACTGCCAACCAGCCTCTGCTGAGCCATTTTACATATGCTATGTTGGTTGTTGTGGGAGAAAGCATGTGGTTTCACAGCTTCAGGAAGACATAATGAGACAAAAAACATCACATCCCACCACACACTCTTTAATGATGTGTGATGACATGCTTCACAGAGCGCATGCAAGCCGGTCACAGTTGGTTTTTATGGTCTTTGCTTCTGGGTGGTTATGTTTCATTACATTTCTGTTCATTTTATTTCCATTGGGGACAGGTTTCTCACACTCTTAAAAATAAAAGTTCTTAGTTGCCATCTGAGTGGTTCCGAGAAGAACTTTTAACATTTATGGAAACTTTCCATTTCACAAAAGGTTCTTTATAGTAGAAAGGGGTTATTTTAGATTGTTAAAATGTTCTTTACACTAAGAAAATAATGGTTATTTTAAAAACTGGTCATTAAAAGGTTTTATGATTAAACCAGAATGGTTCTTCTATGGCATTGCTATGACAACTCCCTTTATTTTGAAGAGTGAAATACAGATTAGATGTGCATGAGAAGGTGGTCCTAAAAACATTTTTGTGAAGCTGATGGATAGTGATTCATTGCAAGAGGGCTTAAATGGGCAGGAGATACATCATGCTAAACCCACTATAAGATCTCTGGATAGTCTGAATCATTTTAAGAAAGACCAAAATCAATATGCAATAAATGCATCCCTGCTGAAATAATTTTTCATCCCTGTCAGGAGGAATGCAGCCAGCCACAGGAAGAAGAGGACATCATGGACATCCCATTGGATGACCCAGAGGCCAATAAGGCGGCCGCCAAAATCCAGGCTGGTTTCCGTGGTCATATGACCCGGAAGAAGATGAAACCTGGTGAAAAGCCCAATGAGGAGGTGAGCAGCAGTGGTGAGGCCCTCAACGGCAGTCAAGGGGACTCAGGTCAGTCTCTGTCCCCAACAGTCAGAGTGAACAAAGTGGTCGCCAGCTATCTTGATCCAACTCAGCTTGGCAAGACATTTACAAACCCTCACAGATCCTTGCAGAATTTGGCTTTGAGATCTGTAGTAAACTAGAGATTTGAACTTTAATGAGAGTTCAAGAGTGTTGATTCACCCATTTTCCGTAGGCTACTGTGAACCAAAGATTTAGAATAAAAATAGCTGTAAATATTGTGACCACTATAGTACAGGTCCTTCTAAAAAAAATTAGCGTATTGTGATAAAGTTCATTATTTTCCATAATGTAATGATAAAAAATAAACTTTCATATATTTTAGATTCATTGCACACCAACTGAAATATTTAAGGTCTTTTATTGTTTTAATACTGATGATTTTGGCATACAGCTCATGAAAACCCCAAATTCCTAAAAAAAAATTAGCATATTTCATCCGACCAATAAAAGAAAAGTGTTTTTAATACAAAAAAATTCAACCTTCAAATAATTATGTTCAGTTATGCACTCAATACTTAGTCGGGAATCCTTTTGCAGAAATGACTGCTTCAATGCGGCGTGGCATGGAGGCGATCAGCCTGTGGCACTGCTGAGGTGTTATGGAGGCCAGAGTCCTGCACGGGTCCATTTTTGGAGACCCGCCCGTACCCGCAAGGTTTAGCACCAGATCCGACCCGTGACCCGTGAAAATATCAAAATTAAATCCATACCCGCCCAGACCCGTTAATATTTTGCCCGTTACCCGACCCGTGCCCGCGATAAATCACACACGCTAAAACATTCAAATTATGCTTTATTTTTTATCCTGCACCTCTCTCAACATCAACTGCGTCATGAATGGGCTAATGAAACAGTCAAAAGTGCATTTAAAGACTCATTGTCAACTCATATAGCTACTCCACTCACCAACTTTACTTTTACTTTATCCATTGCTACTCCTGCAATGCTCGCTCCATCTGCATCAACAAAAGTTTCAATGTCGCAGTGGTGGTTACGTGATGGGTCAAATGGCATATCGTTGTTGCGTGTATGTGTAATGGTAATTTGGACATAGAAATTGTAATAGCCTACAATATGTTCGATGGGGGAAGAAGGAGTCGGGAACCGGCGAACATTTAAAAGACTTTAACCAAACAAAATGAAAGTAACGTGGGCAGCCCCTCATGCTCATGGACATCTGCCAAGCGCACACAGTAAAACGTAAACACAACTCAACGTCAAATCCAGGTCTGGTGATCTCTCGTCCTTATATGTTTCCGAGCTCCCTCAGAGGACTCGAGACCGGTGTGGCTCGCAGGTGATGCTCATTCACAATCACGCCCTGGTCTCGCTCTCTCTCTCTCTCTCTCTCTCTCTCTCTCTCTCTCTCTCTCTCTCTCTCTCTCTCTCTCTCTCTCTCTCGTTCACTTTGCCACAGAAATATTCCACATATTTTTCATCCGCCCATCCGCGCTACTACCCGCTACTAGTTAATTATCCGCCCGCATCCCCGCATATATGAATTTTATAAATGTCACAATCCACCCGTTTTAGCTACTTGTATGTGGGTACCCGACCCGTTGCAGGACTCTGATGGAGGCCCAGGATGCTTCGATAGCGGCCTTAAGCTCATCCAGAGTGTTGGGTCTTGCGTCTCTCAACTTTCTCTTCACAATATCCCACAGATTCTCTATGGGGTTCAGGTCAGGAGAGTTGGCAGACCAATTGAGCACAGTAATACCATGGTCAGTAAACCATTTACCAGTGGTTTTGGCACTGTGAGCAGGTGCCAGGTCGTACTGAAAAATGAAATCTTCATCTCCATAAAGCTTTTCAGCAGATGGAAGAAGTGCTTCAAAATCTCCTGATAGCTAGACTGACTGCATTGACCCTGCCCTTGATAAAACACAGTGGACCAACACCAGCAGCTGACATGGCACCCCAGACCATCACTGAATGTGGGTACTTGACACTGGACTTCAGGCATTTTGGCATTTCCTTCTCCCAAGTCTTCCTCCAGACTCTGGCACCTTGATATCTGAATGACGTGCAAAATTTGCTTTCATTCGAAAAAAGTACTTTGGACCACTGAGCAACAGTCCAGTGCTGCTTCTCTGTAGCCCAAAGTGGCTTGACTTGGGGAATGCGGCACCTGTAGCCCACTTCCTGCACACGCCTGAGCACGGTGGCTCTGGATGTTTCTACTCCAGACTCAGTCCACTGCTTTTCGCTGGAATCGGTCGTTCTCCACAATCTGCCTCAGGGTCCGGTCACCTCTTCTCGTTGTGCAGCGTTTTTTGCCACACTTTTTCCTTCCCACAGATTTCCCACTGAGGTGCCTTGATACAGCACTCCGGGAACAGCCTATTCGTTCATAAATTTCTTTCTGTGTCTTACCCTTTCGCTTGAGGGTGTCAGTGATGGCCTTCTGGACAGGGTCGGGTCGGCAGTCTTACCCATGATTGCGGTTTTGAGTAATGAACCAGGCTGGGAGTTTTTAAAAGCCTCAGGAATCTTTTGCAGGTGTTTAGAGTTAATTAGTTGATTCAGATGATTAGGTTAATAGCTCGTTTAGAGAACCTTTTCATGATATGCTAATTTTTTGAGATGGGAATTTTGGGTTTTCATGAGCTGTATGCCAAAATCATCAGTATTAAAACAATAAAAGACCTGAAATATTTCAGTTGGTGTGCAATGAATCTAAAATATTTGAAAGGTTATATGAAAATAATGAACTTTATTACAATATGCTAATTTTTGGAGAAGGACCTGTATATGAGCCACAAAAAACAACAACAATCAAATTCAAAATGAAAAATCTATCAGTTATGCATAATGAGTCATATCTTTACTGAGTAAACATAATAAGACATGCTCAAGGGTGCTTTTTAATTACCCTCTCTGAGTGCTTCGAATCATTATTTTCTTAATCAAGTAATTATTAATGAGCACATCTATCATTTTCCCTGATTGTTAAAAGATTGCAGCAGTTTCACTGATTTACAGACAGCCAATGGAGTTCACAAGAGTCACTTTGTATTCTCTATTTTCTGTTTGTTGAGACACAGATCTCTCAAATCTAATTTCTTTTGTGGGTGGCCTCCGCAACTGACTCAATATTAAAGCCTTGCGCAGAATTATCCCCCTTTCAATTTTCTTCCGGGTGATGTGTTTTGTTCTGCTCAAAATTTTCTAGAGAAGCTGGATAAACTGTTTTCCTCAACTCACTATGCATGTATGCAAATGATTCTCGATTGGTACATCCCCAGAGGTGTGCTGAGATTCTAATTTGAAGCAACAAATAGGCCAGCGCTGATGGAAAGACCGTTAATGTTCTCGCACCAAAGCTTCCGTTTGAACTACCTTCATCTGTGTCGTCCTTTGAGGAGAAATCGAGCAGATCTGGTCATTCGATGTTGAAAGTGGGGCAAGCAATGAGAATGAAGGTGTCCTTCCAACCTCCAGCCGGGCCCAAATATCTCTCCTTCAGCTGTGCTGCTCCACTCTACCTCTGTGCCGAATTTAGGCCTTTTCCCGAGCAACATCAACCCAGTTCTCAGTTGCTAAGCATTTTATGCACGGAAGTGTTATTTTTATCCTCAGGTGCATCTGCATCGCCAAAACGAGGCTGTGCTCTGTTTTACTTGGACAAAAATAAAAGGCCGGCTAAGATGAACTTATTTTTGAGCAAAATCAATAAATAAGTACCGCGTTGTCACATATATTTGGTGAAGAATGCCAATATAAGCTTTTAAGCACAAAAATGACTTCCTTACTTCCTTTGTCTTTCCAGTCATCCTTCAAACATTCTTAAATCAATGTGCATTTACTTAGACTTGGCATTTATAATTCCATGAAGAACCTTTAACATCCATGAAGTCTTCTTTAAAGTTAATTTAGTATAGTATATTTATAGTGGAAAAATATGATTCTTTAGATTAGCGTTTCTCAACTGGTGGATCACAAACCAAAAGTGGGTCACGGAGTTTGTAGTCAAAGAACAACAAAAAACGTGTTTTTTCCTACGCAAGACTTTAATTTTGCAATTCGTGCGTGAACACTGTTGACTCTTCTGTCAGGCACAGTTTAAGTAAAGTAACGGTGTTGTCCTGATTCAATATCTGCGGTCAGATGAGGTATTCTTGGGATATATATGTAAGTGTCATTGTGCTAACGTTAATTTAATAAATTGTTAACTTTTGGTGCCTTTATTTTTATGAGTGTATCCTTTTAGATATAGATTTTTGTCCTTTTCCTTTACAATTTCTCTAAAAGTGATGTTACATCTTAGCTATGTTACTTCATAGTTTAGTTAGACAGACGTTTTTTTGAAAAATGGAAATATTCAAGTACAGTAAACCTAATAAAAATGTGTGTTTTGCAAGCAGGGGGAACAGACGGAGTAGAGACAGATGCCACATCTGGTCCAGAGCAATGAAGACCTTTACTCAAGGTGGATGGCTTTCTCCAGGGATTTTTTTTTTTTTGCTTTGATTTGTCGAAAAAAGTAGTCAAATTAGACTGGATATGTCATCTGATGTTTGAACTCTTTCTCTATTTTCTGCTTCTTATCCAGTCCGGGTGAATTTCTGCCCCAGCATGCTTTTGCATCCCACAAAAAGCATCTGTATACTGTATATCTGATATTTGTACGAGAATTTAACACAGGCTTATTCAGTCAGACAGTCAAGTAGACTTAAAATAATGCATCATGATTGAGTTTTGTCATTTTTGTTACTTGATATAGGGTAGTAAGTTTATGATTGCCTTGATTTGACCATGTAGCCACTATCTCGATAAGATGTGAATTTTGTTTATTGTCATGAAATCGAATGTTATCAGTTGTTTATAATTGTGTTGACTAATTTGTTTGGTTTGCACCGTGTATTATGTTGAATGAAATCAGAGCTTCCAAAGCAGCATATGGCATGGCAAGATCAACTTATTTATTATCGACTAATTTATTTCCATTTATTTTAATTTGTAAAATGATTAAGTTCTTTAAGGTAGTGCATAGAAATTGAGTTGTGACAGCTTAATGAGTGATAGCTAAGATCACCTTGCATGTTGACATCAGCATCAAGCTCTGTATCAGTTGAAAAGCAAATAAAAGCTCAGAAATGTGTGTTGCATGCATTGCAAATTATTTCATGCAGTCAGGGGCTGATCATTAGTCTTTTGCAGTCCTTATATAAAGAGTGATAAACAGGCAGTTATACATATGCAACAGAAATTGAAATATTAACCTACACATCAGTCTCATTACTCCTGCTGAAGCATCTCACTGGAGGGCTCACAGCTGGAAGGCTGTGCTAATGAGACCCGGACAGTCATTTATCAAGGTCAAACTGCCACATGCCCAATCAAATCAGCTTTTAGTATTAATTAGTAAACAGTCTATAGCGGTTAACGCTATAGACTGTTTATGCTATAGACATATATGTTATTGAATCTACTTGAATATACTTTTTTCTTCCTGATAAATATGCATGTGGCAAAGCTATGAAAGAACTCTCAAAAGAAAGATTGTTTTATAACATAAATTATGATAAATAACAAGATATGTGAGATGCTGCTATTATCCTCAAGACTAAAGGCCATCTCGATATGCATGTTTAAATCAAATGTTTACTGGATAGACTACATAAATATTATGAATGATACACATTTTGTATTTTATTGAAGAAACAATGCCAAAAGGCAGCTCCAGTATCATAAAACTAGTTGCACTTTATTTTACAGTACGTGTACTTACAGTGTATACTTACCTAAGAAAGTAATTTAAGGTAACTACATGGGTTAAGGTTAGGTTTAAGGGTAGGTGCAGGGTTAGTTATTTTTAATCAGTTATTGTAATTACTGTAATAAGTACATAGTATAAACAGGAATGTAAAATAAAGTGATACCATAAAACTTATTAATGACACCTTAAAGAGTATATTGCAGGTTCAAAAAAAATTGAGATGAACATATAACCTTGTATGAAAATGCCATATGAAAAGGTAATGCAGGATTTAAAATGTTTTTAAAAGACATAAGAGCACAAATTTAGCAGATAAAGGGGCTATTTCATTGGCTGTTTGTAAAAAACGCTGTTTTTTTCAACATCGCGTCATATTACGTCATGAGAGGGAGTCGTCTTACAAGCTCTGCGTTGCCTGCGTTGTATTTTCGGTAGTTTTTCTATTTAAATTAATTTTTCCACTGTTTCTCCTCACACAAAAACTCCAATCATCTGCTCTAATCGTTGTTCTGTCTAATCCTGGCCTGTCCCTTATTGTGTGTCATAATTGCATGGCTGTGGTCTGACATATGAGTATTAATAAACATTTATAATTTCCTCAGCGTCCGAACTGCCATTGCGATCCAATGTTTTCCTATGGTTGAAAGTCACCGCACTCCTTCTCGATATGTCACTTCCGGTTTGCGCATTTTTAGATGCGGAAGTAAAATGTTCTCACAAAAACGACTCAAAAAGCCTTATTAGCATATTTACAAGTATGTTTTAAATTAAATCTAGGTCTTACATCCATTTTTCTATACGCTGAGTCTCTAACCTGCAATATGCTCTTTAAGGAATCAGTGTCAGAATGAACCAGAATCATTGAATATGCAATTTGGTCCGTTTTTCTCGCAACTTATGCATGACCATATTTTTGAGTTAGTGAAAATCAAATGTCTGTGCTGTGATGAATCATTTAAAAAAAGATCTGTAAATAATCACTTAAAGGTCCATTTGATTGTCTTGAAACACATAGCTATTACACTGAAACAGAAAGACATATCCCCTCCCGTTTTTTAAAATAGACAATAGCATTTTGTTTATATCACAGCTTGGATAAAGAGTCCTTTTACTTTATAATGTGTTAAATACGGTGTGGCGAGGTGGACGAGCGAGAGACATGAGAGGAGCGAGCGAGACCGGGGACGTGATTGCGATAGAGCGTCACCTGCGAGGCACACTGGTCTCGAGTCTTCTCATGAGGGAGCTTGGAGGCATATAAGGAGAGCGACACCAGTAAAGAACGAGAGAGGACCAGGCCTTGATTTATGTTATGTTTTGGTTTATGTTTTGTTGTTGTGTGTGGGCTGCCCGCATTATTTTCATTTTGTTTATTCATTTTATTAAAGTTGTTAAATGTTCGCCGGTTCCCGCCTCCTTCCTTCCCTTCTACCAACTGTGTTACATATAGATATTTTTCTTAAACAAACCCATCTATTCGCTCCACAAGGCCTTATTAACCCCCCTGAGCCATGTGAATTACTTTTGTAATGGATGGATGCACTTATTTGGGTTTCAAATTTTGGGCTGCCATTATTATGCTTGGATTAGCCAAGACATTTTTTAATATAACTCTGATTGTATTCATCTGAAAGAAGAAAGTAATATAAACCTAGGATTTTTTGAGGGTCAAAAGCATATTTACACTGGCTGAATCATTCCCTTGCTCTTATATAGTGCATATATGTAGAAAATAGTAATTGTGTCAACAAGTGAACTTCAGCCAGCTTCAGCGTCTATTTATAGTGTAGGGGGCGGGACGCTGCAGATTCTAAAGAGCATTTGATTGGACAGAAAATCTGATGAGAAGCTGAAGTTCAGAGTGATGTCATCAAAATCATTGATTCATGTCAGCAGAAGCTTCTAAATGTGAATTGTGTCATTGTTTTGGAGCACACTCACTCATAGGCTATATTTATACTAAAAGTCAAAAAAACTTTAAAGCTACACTGTGTGATATTTTCCCCATCTAGCGGTGAAAAGGTATATGACCATCCAGTGAATAATAGTTTCTGTTCCTCTCAATTCTGATTTTGTTTTAACTCCTACGGTGGCCGATTTAGTCCAAGATTAACATGGCAATCCCTCTCTTCATATTAGACAATGCCATCGAGTGTTAAAACGTGAAATGCAAAGCTTGAATTTAAGGGTATGTCCCTCTTTGGCTAATGTACTTTCAAGATGGAGGGGCAACATGGCGACCGGCAGTCGAACCCCTCACCCGTATGTATTTTCAATGGCATATTATAAACTTACCAGAATACTTTATTACTTGAAAGTAAATATACATTAATGAGCATATCTATTTTTGTGTATAAGTGTTTTTAGCTAAGAATAAACAAAAAAACGTTACACAGTGTAGCTTTAAGACTTTAATTTTTGATCTCTTTGTCACAAAACAACTGAATATACTGGGACTAATTTTATGTTTTCATGTACTTTTTGAATCTCAAAATCTCCAGTATCCAGTAATTGTAAGTTTATGAAAAAATATCTTCTTTTGCATGAACGATCCCTTTAAGAATTAGAAGAACATAAGCAATGAATCTATTTCCCTTTAAGAATGAGAAGTTTGAGAACATAAGAAATGAATCTATTTCCCCATGACAATATTAATCACTCAACCATTAGAGCTGCACTTAATTAGATTGTGTACTGCGCTTTATAATTAAAGACATACGGCACTCCATTAACCTTTTCTTTTTTCCTTTATCGTGTCTGATGTATTGTGGATGTATTGTGGACATTTATCACACATTGAATCGCAGTCCCCAAACTGGAGCCACTTCATAAATCCTGCTTTGAATGTTTCATATTTCAAAGTGACTGATTATAGTTGATATTTATGTGGCCTAACCTTAGGAAGATGATTTCCTCAAATCAAGTGGCTTTCGATCAATTTTCATAGGCTACTGACTTTTAATATTTCTAAACTTAAATAGGCGGGATGAAAAACTGGACAAGATGCTCTCCGCACAGCAACAAAGACCTGCCACAACTGTCATTCCTTTGTGTGGCTCAACTTGTCTTCTTCCCCCGGGTGAGAAATGAGCGCTTGAACTCAGTCGCCCACATTCCCTCCTCCACACGCAGGCCTCAGCTAGGAGGTTCCAAAGTAACCTCCGTGGAATGAATTCTGTCACTCGCTCCCTGAATTACAGTCTCCTAAAAGCATTTTTACAGGTTGCCTATGGCAACACAAGTGCTGTAAGACAGTTCTCTCTCAGACGGCTGCTGTCCCATGATTCCTGCCCTCGACAGACTGCTGCTGACAACGCAGTACTGCCGCCGACCTGACAGCTGCCACACCGCCAAAACATGCAGCTAACCTGCACAACACACCGCATATTATGTATTTATAGCCTGTGAAAGATCGAATTACACTAGAAAATGTGTGAGTATGTGTTTTAACGCAAAAAAGGAGAGTGGATTTGCATAATTGTGACAGCCAGTTAGTGTTTTGCCTCACAGAAACATGCTCAGTTAGCATTAGCACTGGCTGACTGCTACATTTCTAGAATCTCGTAGCATCTCAGTCGTGGATTGATGTTAAAATTACCCTCCACATTTGAAATAGCTCTCTTAATCTCAACATTATTTGAACTGTTCAGTTGTTGTGCTTAATTGGCTCTTTTGTATTTCGTAGGAGCATTACATCAGAACCTCCAGTAGAGGGAGCCTGTATATAACAAGTTTATGCAGCAACAAAAGCTTGTCAATGCTTATCTACTGTAGCTTATATGGATTTTTAAAAATTGTGCTCCCCCACCATATGCAAAAAGAATATGTTTTGAAAAAGGTTCATGCTGTTTTTTCTTTTCTTTTTCTTTTCATATAACAAAAACATCCAACAACAACAAAATGTTTTACTTAAATTTTAAATGTCTTATTCAAATTTAGAAATGTTTTATGAGTGATTGTAAAGTTTGTTGGGGGAACATATACGTTTTAAGGTGAGGAACGTTTTTCATGATATGTTCTCATGTCTCGTGAAGTCCAGTGCATGTGCACTATAGCTCCAAGAGGATATTCTCCAGTGGAGATGTGTGAGGATCTTTCATGCTTTCAGTGCACTATTGACCTTGGATGTTCCCACTGACTCTACTTGACAGATTTCTTCACAAGATGAGAGCGAGTCCGAGAAGACTTTTATCCTCCATAGGACAAAGGCTAATTCCAAGCTTTGTGTGAGTATGTTTGTGTCTGCAGAGCCCCACTAAAGCTTTGATCACCAAGAACAGAGGAGGCCCTTGAGGATAACAGACTGTATGTTCCATTAAAAAGCTTTTTCTTTCTGACATTCTTTGCCATTTTGCATACATAATCAGCTCCTTTTTGTGTGAGTGGGAGGCTAACGTTTAAAATACTCAGTTTGGATACTCAATTTTAGCTCCCAATTTTCAAAGTCTTGGTTTGGCATTTATTATCAGAAATGCCATCTGCTGTTATTTAATTGTTTTCAGTGTGTGCTAAACAATGGTTGTGTGTTTGCTACTAGCATTAATATTGCTCATAATTGGCATTAACCATTTGGAAAAGCTAATTTTAAGCATACATTCTAAAGCCTTTAAGCTTTTCTAGATTTACTGGGTAGCTAGGGTTTTCTGCTACTCTCTTAGTTAATATTTCTTTCTGTCTGTGGGTGTTTGTGACCACTGCAGCTGCTGACCTCAAGACAATGACATCAGCTACCAGACAGACATGTGATGGCTAGGCCACAATTCCAGGCCTTTTTTTTCAGCACTGGAAATAATGTCTTGTTACAAAACAAATAAAATTAATTAAAAGTAAAATAGGCTTGTAACCCTTGTTTAAGGGTTGGTTGGCCCCAAAATGAAAATTTTGTCATTAATTATGCTACTTATCCTCATGCCGCCTCAGACCCGGAAGACCTTGGCTGTATCCGAAAACGCATATATCTAGGCAAAAAACAATATGTTAAATAAGAAGTTCGATTTCACAGTATTCATAAATGAGTAGGCAAACAGCTGGATGACCTAAGTTACTACTTCTAGCGAGATTCTGATTCTGCAATGCACCCACTCATTCATATTCGCTTCAACACAATCCTGGGTGCTCTGGAGAGCGCGTGCATATGCGTGATGTGTTGACTGACTCGAGAGCAAAATTTGCTGCGTGAGCTCGCGGTGAAGATCATTAAATAAAAAATAAAGTGGTAAATAGTTTTTTTTTTTTTTTCGCAAACAAATCACTCGCGTCGCTTCATAAAACATGGAGTCACATGGATTACTTTTATAATGACTTTACTTTTTGGGGGCTTGAAACTGTCAGTTGCACAGCTGGCAATGGAGGGACATAAAACTCTCAGATTTAATTAAAAAATGATCCTCATTTGTGTTCTGAAGATCAACGAATGCCTTATGGGTCTGGAACGACATGAGGGGGAGTAGTAATTCATGACAGAAGTTTCATTTTTGAGTGAACTAACCCTTTAAAATATACTTATAATAAAATGTATGAATGAATATTGAATATTGGAATATAAGATTATAATATAAATAAATAAAATAAAATAAAAATTTACATTTGAAACTAGCCATCTAGAGCCATTTTGAAGTGTCTCTAGGAATTGTTTAAAACAAAACCATACACTCTTGTGCACAAAGGCCTTTTTGCTGAAGACGGATGCCTTGGCAACCTGTAGGCGATGTCTTCTTTTCATCTGTGATGCCCTGGTGGGTCAAAGATATATGGGGTTTACAATGTGCTCATGTGGGAGGGCCTGGTTAGGGGGTGGTGGAGTAGAGGGTTTTTTATTTTGAGAAAATGCATACATTCAGCCTGAGCACTTGTCCTTGAGTAGTTGTATAGAAGCTCCAAAAAAGTTCTCCTTTCATTCATATTGTAAATTATAGGCCTATGTCAGGGGTCTGAATTAGTCTTCATTGAACCATTAGCCTATTAAAATTGAGGACTGAAGACCATAATGTTTTGACTGACTTAATGGCTGCCACTGAATAAATGTCTATACTGAATGGTCTACTAATGCCTGTTTCTTTTATATCCATTTTAAAATCTGATCATACAGCTGCTTTATACATTTATATTATATAGATACTTACAGTAAACCTTTATTGTACTTACCACTGAGTACTTTTAGATGTATAAAATGGAATATATAAAACAAAGACTTTCAATAAAATAAATTAACAAAATGTCTAACCTTTACCTTTTTTACATTAGGCACATTAGACAAATTGTGTATGTGCTTTATGCTCTTCTCCTTATGGCTACCTGGGGTTCCCAAATCTTTGAAATGTTGAAATCCTAAGAGCCCTGATTTCATTCGTAACTGAATTTTGACAATATGTGCCATTGCGTCTTGCTTTTGAACGCCACAGTGAATGTATCATATCATGTCACACAAATACGCTCTAATACGTGAGTACTCATAGCTGGCATATATAACAACAAAAACACGTCTCCAACCATCTCACACTCATCCTAGTGCCTTTACTGAGGAGACAAGCACACACATGCACAAATGCACACACACAAAGGGGCCCTGAAAATAATCACTGTGGAGAAGCTTATAAAGCGTGCAAAGCACACACGCGCATACGAGATCGCACATAGAGCTGTTGTTCAGGCTGGGGTCCTGAGAGAAGGGTTCAGAGCAGCCAGTGTCCCGTCTGGCAGGAAGCACTCTGCATTCTCAGCGACGTGCCTTGAGTGGACAAATCATGCTGATTGTGTGGGAGAGAAACCCAGCGCTGCTCCCAAGATGAAGGCAGAGAGGGAGGCATCATGCAAAAAGACAGCCGTTCCTTCACTGTTTCTTCTCCTATGGCTTTTCATCTTTTCTTTGGCAGGTAAGACAACATCATGACTTTTCTACAGTTCATGTTGAGGGAAAACTGTCTAAAGAGGAAGAAAAAGTGTACGCTGTTGTCAGTTTCACTTTTCAGTGTGCGGTTTGTTTGTGGGTGGCTGGATGCACATATCAGAAGTAGAGCATTCAGTCAAGTTTAATAAGGGCACTCAATTAAATCACTTTTTAAAGGAGTTTTGTTTTTTTTAGAAACACTTGTTTGTCTAAAAAGATGAGTAACATTAAAAGGCAAATTGAGTGATTATAATATAAAAAATGCATATTGCAAAATATAAATTATGTTTTTGTTTTTTAAATGATCACATCACAGACAATTTATTTGCATTTTGGCAAAGAAAAAAAGATTGCTGTCTTCCATCTCCATCCATGCATTAGATTTATTTTAAATTATGCGATTGTGCAAAAAGTACAAACAACCAGTTGAAAACAATCACAATGTTATAAGTTAGTTGGCATTAGCTTGATAAAATCACATTTTCTGAAAATTAGGTAAAGATGTGCCAGGAAAGGGGACGAAAGCAAGAATATGTCCTAACTAAAGCCTAGTCTTCCTCAGAGAGCTTTGATTAGCAGAATCACTGGACCTCACTGTCTACACCTCCCTTCCACAAAAGAGCATGTCTCTTGCACAGCTGCCCCTGATTGGAGGAGAGCGAGCCTACAATCCAGACCTTTGTTAGCTCATCCTGGCAAGACCTCAACACTAAGAATTGTTACCACAGCGATTGAGCCATGCCACACTGACTCGCACTGCCCTGGCAAAGCGGGCAAGGACATGTTGGCTCACAAAGAAGCAATAAACACAAAGCTGTTTACCAGCGGGTATCTCACTGGAGAGTATAGGCAATGTGTACTTGCAATTCACACAGCAAAAAAAGGCTTTAAAAAATGATGTTTTATATTTATTATACTTTATATATAACATAAATTATTGTATAGAAGTATTATATATGTTATATAATTTATATATATATATATATATATATATATATATATATATATATATATATATATATATATATATATTTTTTTTTTTTTTTTATTTTTTTTTTTTTTTTTTTATATATATTCAACATTTAATATGAAGTTGGCCCACCCTACTTCATATTAAATTTGTGAAGCGCATTTGTGAGGTCAGGCAGTGATGGGTGAAAAGGCCTGGCTTGCAGTCTCTGCTCTACTTAATCCCAAATGTGTTTCTGTCGGGTTGAAGTCAGAACTTGACTCAGTTGACTCTGTGCAGGCCAGTCAAGTTCCTCTACACCAAACTCGCTCATCCAAGTCTTTATGAACCTTGCTTTGTGCACTGGCGCACAGTTGATGGAACAGGAAGGGGCCATCCCCAACCTGCTCCCACAAAGTTGGGAGCATGAAATTGTCCAAAATGCCTTGGTGTGCTGAAGCATTAAGAATTCCTTTCACTGGAACTAAGAGGCAAAGCCCAACCCCTGAAAATCAACTCCAAATTCAATGATTCAATTCAATTCCTGAATTCAGTGATTTGGAGGTGTGTCCCAATACGTTTGGCAAATAAGGGCCAGATTTACTAAACAGGGCAAATTAGCGTGAGTACGCAATTCCCTAAAAGTGCAGATGGGAGTGGACTGCACGTGACCTACTAACAATGTGCAAATAAAAGAACACAGACATATCCAGATCATTTTCATAATAACCAATGTTATTAAGTTAAGGTGTCTGGTTTAAGACAAGCTTTTTTATGGTAAATAATGGTGCAAACGCCAGTAAACTAACAAGTGCAAACCTTAGTAAACCACCTCACATGATTTGTTTAAATATTCTCCCCTAATAAATTTTGCGCTTGAAAGGGAGACTCCTACAAATGCATATGCAATAAGGTCAACCACAAAAATGACCTTGTCCGTGCCTTTTTAGCACTAATTTATCACTGCACTTTAGTAAATTCTGTCAATAGTTTAACACCAAAAGAGGGTTTGCACTAGCACAAGCTGATAGTAAATCTGGCTTATATGTATAAACATGCACACACACATATTGAAAGCTTCTATAAAATATACACAAGAAATATCAAAAATATCATATTTATATTTAAACCCTCAAAGTACTATTTCAAATATAATAAAACATTTTAACATATTCAATATCTTAATTTTATACTGCATACGTCTTCCACAACTCATATATGCACAATTCAAAATAATAGACTTAAATAATATAGTGTTTTGAATTTAGGCTCATTATTATATATATATATATATATATATATATATATATATATATATATATATATATATATATATATATATATATATATATATATATATATATATATATATATATATATATAAAGCAAGCATACTTGTCACACATTTTACTCTAGTGAATATTGTTTCAGAGAGGGTTTTACAGTACAGTTCATTTAACACACACTGACCTTTTGTGACATCAATAGCTTTAGCTCTACTCTGTTAGTGAATGTATTTTTCTGTATATATTTGTAGGTGGGGTGAACATCAGCAGCCCGTCTCCTATAGTGCGAGGTACACTCGGAGGCTCCGCCCTTCTCTCTGTGACCTACACCAGCACCAGTTCTGACCAGCCTGTTATTAAGTGGCAGCTGAAGAGAGGCAAACCCGTCACGGTGGTCCAGTCCATTGGTACAGAAATCATTGGGAACCTTAGGCCAGAGTACAGTGGTCGAATCCTCCTGTACGAGAACGGCTCCCTGCTCCTGCATCACCTGCAGATGTCTGATGAGGGCGCATATGAGGTGGAGATCTCCATCACTGACGATACCTTCACTGGGGAGCGATATGTCAACCTGACCGTGGATGGTAAGACAATCATTGACATTTCATCTAATAGCAACTTTCCTTATTTATGTTGTCCTGTTCTATCACAGTTCCAGTGTCCAGGCCTTTTGTTCACATGGTGGCCTCATCCGTCCTGGAGCTGACCGAGTTCTTCATACTCAACTGCACTCATAATAGTGGCACCAAACCCACTTATAGCTGGCTGAAGGGCGGGAAATCTTTGACCAATGACTCGCGTCTGCTCCTGTCACATGACCAGAAGGTCCTGACCATCTCCCGTGTTGTGATGTCAGATGATGACATCTACAGCTGCAGGGTGGAAAACCCCATCAGCAGTATGAAGAGCATGCCTGTCAAACTCACTGTCTACAGTAGGTGTTGAGACTCCACTGTCACCTTTATCCGTGAACCGTGACCTGAAATGTCACATTAAAGGTTGCTATGTTACATAAAGGATGAAAACACAAACAACTTGTAAAGGTTTATAGGAAAAGGTCATAGACAGATGAAGAGCTGCATGACGTGTCACAATTACTCTGTGTAGTGTAATCCACAAAAGAGCAAGACAAAGAATAAACAAGATAAGCACAGGACATAGACCAACTACACATTAAACACTGACGACGACAAACAGAACTGGGAAAACTAAGGGCTTATACACAATGAATGGTAACTAACAAAACACGGAACAGGTGAAACTTGCCTAAAGACCATTATAAAAAACAAGGATGAGAACATAACTGTATAACATTACTTTTTTTTCTCTACGCATTCGTGATAAGCAATAGTCAGGTACAGTATGTGAACAATCTTTTTTTTTAAACTAGCCCAGAAATTCACACATATTACAACAAAGCATGCCTGCTTATACTATTCATAATATTAATGTTGTTCCAAAAATGTTCTATGGACCACAAAGGAAAAACTTTGGAGAATCTTTATGTAGGCCTAGGTCTTTTCTGTAAAACAATAGTTGTATCAAACTCCACAAGGAACCGAAATGTATTAATACTTTTTTTTATTTTATTAAAATGCTTCATATGACTATTCACTATTTCAAATTTTCCGAAGCACTGTTGATTATTGTTGACTAAAACTAAAAATATTGTTTCCAGTAATTGAAATAAAGCTGAAATAAACTATAAATAGAAAATGTGCTGTCAAATCAATTAATCAAAATGAATCTCATCTAACATAAAAACGTGTTTTTACAAAATATGTGTGTGTATATACACACACGCACACACACACGTCCTTTGTGGGGACTCTCCATAGACGTAATGGTTTTTATACCGTAACAAACCGTATTTTCTATCCCCCTGCACTGTCCCTGACCCTAAGCCTACCCATCACAGAAAACATTCTGCATTTTTACTTTCTCAAAAAAACTCATCCTGTATGATTTATAAACCTTTTGAAAAGTGGGGACCGCTGGCTGGTTCCCACAATGTAGGTAATCTCAGGTTTTACTATCCTTATGGGGACATTTAGTCCCCACAATGTAATATAAACAAGGGCACACTCACACACACACACACACACACACACACACACACACACACACACACACACACACACACACACACACACACACACACACACACACACACACACACACACACACACACACACACACACACACACGCACACTATGTAAACAAAAACTTTTATGTTAGATAGGAATATTCGATTTGACAGCACTACTTTAGCAGTTAACAGAAATAAGCTTAAATCGAAATAATAAAATGGCTAAAACTAAACCTGAAATAAACATGAATGAAAGCTCTATAGAAAT